>NW_024340851.1:2122124-2166842 GCF_902729225.1 Pteropus medius
TCCGTCTACCTCCCCCTCCTCCTCCACCCCACTAGTAACCACTAGCCTATAATCCATGTCCATGAGTCTCTGTTTATTTGTCTTGCTCATTTGTGGCTTTTAGAATTATATCCCACTTATAAGTGATACCATGTGATTTTCAATTTTTTCAGTCTGGCTTATTTTGCTTACCATGATTATCTCGAGGTCCATCCATGTTGTTGCAAATGGCAGTATTTTATCTCTTCTAATGGCTGAGTAATATTCCATTGTATATATGTACCACAGCTTCTATATCCAATCATTTGTCACCACATACTTGATCCCTTTTACCCCATCTACCTTCCTCCTCTTTCCTCCCCCTCACCTTCTAGTAACCACTAGTCTATTGTCCATGTCCATGACTGTTTGTTTGTCTATCCGTGATGTTGCAAATGGCAGCATTTCATCTCTTTTGATAGTAGAGTAATATTCCATTGTATATATGTATCACAGCTTCTATATCCAATCATCTATTGTAGGGGACGTCAGTTGCTTTGATGTCCTAGCCACTGTGATTAATGCTGCAGTGAACATTGGTGTGCAAATATCTTTTCGAATATGAATTTTCAAGACTTTGAGGTAAATACCCAGTTGAGGGATTCCTGGATCATATGATAGATCAATTCTTAGTTTTTTGAGGAACCTCCATACTGTTTTCCATAGTAGCTGTACCAATTTGCAGTCCCACCGGCAGCGAATAAGAGCTCCTTTTTCTCCACATCCTCTCTAACATTGGTTATTACTTGTTCTGTTGATTATAGCTATTCTAACAAGTGTGAGATGGTATCTCATTGTGGTTTTCATTTGCATTTTCCTAACAGCTAGCGATATTGAGCATCTTTTCATATATTTGTTAGCTATTTATGTGTCCTCTAGGGAGAAGTGTCTGTTCAGGTCCTCTGCCACGTTTTTCATTGGATCATTTCCTTTTCTGCTGTTACTGAGTTGTATGAGTTCTTGTATATTTTAGATATTAATATTAGGCCCTTATCGGAGGCGTTGCTTGCAAATATATTTTCCTATTTGGATGATGCTCTCTTTACCTTGTTGACGATTTCTTTTGCTGAGCAGAAGCTTTTTAGTTTGATATAGTCTTATTCATTTATTTTAGCTTTTACTTCTCTTGTTCTTGAGGTCGAATTCATAAAATCCTCTTTACGTCCAAGGTCCTTGAGTTTAGTTCCTATATTCTCTTTTATGCATTTTGTTTCAGGTCTTATATTTAGGTCCTTAATCCATTTTGAATTAATTCTGGTGTGTGGTTATAGACAACAGTCTAGTTTCATTGTTTTGCAGATGGCCTTCCAGTTTTCCCAGCACTATTTATTGAAGAGGCTTTCTTTTCTCCACTGTATGTTTTCGGCTTCTTTGTCAAAAATTATTGCCCACATAAGTATGGGTTTACTTCTGGACTCTCGATTCAGTTCCACTGGTCCATGTGTCTGTTTTTCTGCCAATATCATGCCATTTTGATTACTGTTGCTTTGTAGTATAATTTGAAGTCTGGCAGAGTGATGCCTCCAGCCTCGTTCTTTTTTCTCAGGATGCTTTGGCAATTCCGGGTCTCTCGTGCGTCCATACAAATCTGATGATTTTTTGTTCTATTTCTTTAAAAAATGCCGATGAGATTTTGACAGGGATTGTATTAAATCTGTATAATGCTTTAGGTAAGATGGTCATTTTAATTATGTTGATTCTTTCAATCTTAGAACACAGAATATCTTTCCATTTCTTTTTATCTCCTTCATTTTCTATTAATAGGGTCTGTAGTTTTCATTATATAGGTGCTTCACATGGTTCGTTAAATTTATTCATAGGTATTTTCTTCTTTTTTTTTTGCAATTGCAAAAGGAATTATTTTTTCCACTTCTTTTTCTGATGCCTCATTATTAGAGTATAGGAACACTATGGATTTTTGAACATTGATTTTTTTTTTTTTTTATCCAGAGGCTTTACTTTATTTGCTTATTGTTTCTAGTAGTGCTCTTGTGGAATCTTTGGGGTTTTCTATATAGAGAATCATGTCATCTGCAAATAGTGACAGTTTGACTTCTTCGTTTCCTATCCGGATGCCTTTTATAACTTTCTCTTGCCTGATTGTACCCCTAGGATCTTCAATGCTATATTGAATGTCAGTGGTGATAGTGGACAGCTTTGCCTTGTACCTGATCTTAGAAGGAAGATTTTTAGTTTTTCACCATTAAGTATAATAATGTTGGCTGAAGGCTTGTCATATATAAACTTTATTATATTAAGGTATTTTCCCTCTATACTGATTTGTTAAGTGTTTTGATGGATGCTGTATCTTGTCAAAGGCTTTTTCTGCATCTATCGATATAATTATATGATTGTTATTTTTTAATTTGTTTATGTGGTATATCTCATTAATTGATTTGCATAAGTTAAAACATCCCTGTGCCTCTGGGATGAAGCCCACTTGATTGTGGTGTATAATCTTTTTAATATGTTGCTGTATTCAGTTTGCTAGTATCTTATTTAGGATTTTTGCATCTGTATTCATGAGAGATATTGGTTTGTAGTTTTCTTTCTTTGTATTATCTTTACCATGTTTTGGTATCAGAGTAATATTGGCCTCATAAAATGTATTGGGAAGTATTGCCTCCACTTCGATTTTTTGTAGGAGTTTGAGGAGAATAGGTATAAAATCTTTGAATGTTTGGTAGAATTCACTGGTGAAGCCATCTGGTCTTGTTCTTTGACTTTTTGGTAGGTTTTTGATGATTGTTTCAATTTCCATACTTCTGATTGGTCTATTTTGATTTTTCAGTTCTTCTTGATTCAGTCTAGGAAGGTTGTATTTTTCTAAGTACTGGTCCATTTCTTCTAGGTTATTAAATTTGGTGTTATATACTCTTTCACAGTATTCTTGTATGATCCTTTGTATTTCTGCGATATCAGTCATAATTTCCCCTCTTACATCTCTGATTTTGTTTATTTGTGTCCTCTTTTTTCTTTAGTGAGTCTAGCCATGAGTTTGTCAATTTTATTAACCTTCTCAAAGAACCGGCTCTTTGTTGCATTTATGTTTTCTATCTTTTTCATTTGTTTGCTTTCAATTTCATTTATTTATGCTCTAATTTTGATTATTTCTTTCCTTTTGCTGACTTTTGGCTTCATTTGTTCTTCCTCTTCTAGTTTTTTAAGATGAAGTGTTTTTAATTTGGACTCATTCTTGTTTTTGGAGATAGGCCTGTAATGGTATGAACTTTTCTCTTATGACCACTTTTGCCATGTCCCAAAAGTTTTGATATGTTGTACTATCATCATCATTCATTTCTATGTATCTCTTGATCTCTGTTTTTATTTATTATCTGACCCAGTTATTTTTCAGTAGCATGTTGTTTAATATTGATGTGTTTATGGTTCTTCCTGCTTTCTTTTTGCAGTTGATCTCTAGTTTCAAAGCATTATGGTCAGATAATGTAGTTGGTATGATTTCAATCCTCTTATATTTGCTGAGGCTATCTCTGTGTCTCAGTATGTGGTCGATTCTTGAGAATGTTCCATGTGCGACAGAGAGGAATGTATCATTAGCTGTTTCAGGATGGAAAGCTCTCTAAATGACAATTATGTCCAGTTGGTCTAATGGGTCATTTAAGGATGTTATTTCCTTATTGATTTTCTGTTTGGATAATCTGTCCATATCTGAAAGTGGGGTATGTAGGTCCCCTACTATGAGAATGTTTTTGTTTCTTTCTCCCTTTTGTTCCATTAGTAATTGCTTTACATATTTCTGGGATTCCTGACTGGAAGCATAGATATTAATAAGTGTTATGTCTTCTTGGTGCATGATTTCTTTTATCATTATGAAGTGTCCCTCCGTATCTGTCATTACTTTTTTTATATTGAAGTCTATTTTGTCCGATATTAATACCCCTACTCCTGCTTTTCTCTGAATGCCATTTGCTTGAAATATCATTTTCCACCATTCAACTTTGAGTCTATATTTGTCTTTGGAGCTGAGATGTGTCTCCCAGAGAAATCATATCATTGGGTTTTGGTTTTTGATCTATTCTGCAACTTTATGCCTTTATTTTGGAGAGTTCAGTCCATTCACATGACTATAAGAAAACCTCATATTTCAATAATATGACTATAAGAAAACCTCATATTTCAATAATATGAGGTTTTCTTATAGTCATGTTATCTTTTGCTTTCTGGTAGCTTGGTGTTTCCACTGCTTCTTTGTCCTTGTGTTTCTGTTTTTTTTTTATTTTGTTTGGCTTTTGTGGGTTTTCTCTCTGCTTCTTCTTGTTTTATGTTACATACTTCAGTTCTGAATCTTTAGCGTGCGGGTACCATTATAAATATGTAAAAGATAGTTATATAAATAAATAAATATAAATATATATAAATATAAATATAAAATATATATATATATTGGTCCATTTTCTGCTGCACGTCCCTTATCTCCATTTCCCTTTGCGAATCTGGATCTTTAAATCCTCCCCTTTATAGTCATTGCTATTTCAATTTGTCCCTATGTATGCTGAACATTCATTACTAAGTTTTTATAGCAAATCTCTTCTTATTTTTAAGCTGATAATGCCCTGTTCCTAGTAAGGGTTGCACTCCTTTGTTTCTATTTGCCAGATAGTCACTGTAGTCCTAATTATGGTTTTTTGTTTTTGTTTTTGTTTTTGTTTTTTGTCATTTTGGTTTAGGTGAGTTGACCTCTTTCTATATTTCCTGTAGTACAGGCCTTGTACTGGAGAATTCCCTCAATTTTTGCATGTCTGAAAAGGTCTTGATTTCTCCTTCATATCTAAAGGAGAGCTTAGCTGGATGCATTATTCTTGGCTGGTACTTCCTTTCATTTAATAGTTTGAATATTTGATTTCACTCCTTTCTGCTTTATAAGGTTAGTGCTGAGAAGTCCCACAATAATCTAATGGGTTTTCCTTTATATGTTACCGTCTTCTTTTCCCTGGCTGTCTTGAGAATTCTTTCTTTGTCATTTATTTCTGATAATTTTAATACAATGTGTCTTGGTGAAGGCCTTTTTGGGTTGAGATAATTGAGTGTTCTGTTGAATTCTTGAATTCCAAGCTCCAGCTCTTTCTATGGATTTGGGAAATTCTCATCAACTATTTGTCTGTAAATGCTTTCTAGTTAGTCCCTGCTCCTTTTCCTCGCCTTCGATAATGCCCATTATTTTTATGTTTCCTCTCCTGATGATATCAGCAAGTTCTTGTATTTCTCTTTCATTCTTTTTCATTCTTCAGTTACTCTCTTCTTCCTTCTGATTTATTTCTAGATTTCTATCTTCGATACCACTGATCTTTGCCTCCATTTGGTTGACTCTATTACTCAAGGTTGCTATTTCAGTTTTCAAACTTGCAGTGTGTTTTTTATCTCCAGAAGATCTATTCTGCTCTTTTTGAGGGTTTCAATCTTGCTAAAGAACTCATTCTGCTCATCTAGTCGTTTTTTTCAATTCCTGTAATTATTGATATGACTCATTTTGGAACCCACTGAGTTTTTCAGAAGCACCATCTTGAATTCTCTGTCATTTAAGTTGCATATTTCTATGTCCATAAGCTTATTTTCTGGAGATTTTTTCTCTTTCTGAGATGCCTTGTCACCTTGGTTGTTCATGGTGTTTAATAGACTATTTCTCCGCTTGAGCATTAATGAAATGTATTCTCTTTTTTTCCAGAAAGAAAATTTATTATATAAAGGTCTCTCTTTAGCCTGCTGCAGAGAAGGCGCTTTTCTTTTGGTTTCTAATAGGTGGCATCTAAGCCTCTTGGTTCCCTTCTTTATATAAAGCCTTAATAATGCCTTTTTATTTTCCTGTAGATGTTTGATCATGCTCGCTACCCTCAATCTCAGTCCCTGTCAGTGTTAGCGACAGTTTCAGTAGCGTTTGCTCAGATCCCCCTGGGGCTCTGCGGTGTTTGGTGTTGGAGATTATGGGGGGAGAGGCCCTCTGGGTTGGGATTTGTGGGCTACAGTTCAGCCTTGGTTTTGCAACTGCGGCCGGTAAAATCTACTGCTGTTTCTTTGCCATCCCACTTCTCTGCTTTCTGCCCTGATGACTGGGCTCTGCCACGGCTGCATAGAACTCACTACTCTCTCAAGCAGTGCTGTTCAGGAAACTCACCGCACCTTCTCCCCTCCCCGTCTCCCTATAGTGAGTTCCATTGACTGTGAGAGGCAGCTTTTTTATTTCTCCCAGTCTGTCACCTGACTCCTGGAGTTCTGACCTGTGCTAGCTTTTATGCACAGATCCCACACTTAGATGTGCTGGTGTGCAGTTTGGGTGTTTTTTGTTGAGTTTTAGATATTTAGCCTATTGTTGTTTCCAAGGGAGAGGTCTGGGGATGTCTATCACTCCACCATGTTTCTCCAAATCCCCGCCTTTGGAATTTTGATAGTTATTGCATTGACTCTATAGGCGGCTTTGGTTAACATGGACTTTTGAATACGTTTAATTCTTCTGGTCCAAGAACATGGAATATCTTTTCATTTATTTGTGTCTTCAATTTCTTTCATTGGTCTTGTAATTTTCATTGTACAAATCTTCCAGTTACTTGGTTAAATTTATTTCTAGGTATTTTATTGTTTTCAATGCTGTTGTAAATGGGATTGTTCTATTTTTTTTCCAGATATTTAGTTGTTAGTTTATAGAGATGCAACCGATTAATATATGTTGATTTTGTATTCTAAAACATTATGGAATTTATTGATTAGTTCTACCAGGTTTTGTGTGTGTGAAGTCAAGATTTTCTACATATAATATCTTCCTTTTTTATTGTGGATGACTTATTTCTTTTTCTTGCTCAATTGCTCTGAGTAGGACTTTCAACATTATATTGAATAGGAGTAATGTGAGTGACCATCCTTGTCTTGTTCTTTTTCCTTTAAAGGAAAATATTTTAGCATTTCACTATTGAGTATGACATTATATATGAGCTTGTCACATATGTTCTTAGTATGTTGAGGTATGTTCCTTTAATAAACTTTTGTTGAGTATTTTTATCATGAAAGGATGCCAAATTTTGTCAAATGCTTTCTCTGAATCTATTGAGTTTCTCTTATGATTTTTATCTTTCATTCTATTAATGTTATATATCACATTTATTAATTTGCATTTATTAAACCATTTATTCCATTGATAAAGCCCACTTGCTTGTATTTTATGATCCTTTTAATGTGCTATTGAATTTGGTTTGCTAGCATTTTCTTGAGAATTTTTACATATGTATTCATCAAAGATACTGGCCTGTAGTTTTCTTTGTTTGCATTGTCTTTATCTGGCTTTGGTAACAGGGTAATTCTTGAAAAGCCTGTAATGGTGGATACTCTTAACATGGGGTAGAGTAAATTCTTTCACTTCTTTTTTTTATCGAAGTTGATTTAAGCATTCTAGTTTCTTTGTAATTCCATATAATTTTTAGAATAAATTTGCATATATCTACAAAAATCTTACCAGGAATTTGATAGAAATTATATTGTATCTGAGGGTAATTTGGGAGAAAAGTGGCATCTTTACTTGTATTGAGTGTTCCAATTCATAAAAAAAAATGTCCATTTATTCAGATCTTCTTTGATTTCTTTCATCACCATTTTTAATTTTCAGCATAAGGATATTGTATATATTTTGTTATATTTATACCTAGATATTTCCATTTTTGGAACAATTGTTAGTAGTATTGCATTTTTAAAGTCATTTTCCACGTGCTCATTGATAGTATAAAGAAATACAATTGATATTTTATTTTGGATCCCATGACTTTGATGAACTCACTTATTATAGATTTTTGCAGATTCTTTGGGATTTTCTATGTAGACAAGCATGTCATTTGCAAATAAGGCAGTTATATTTTTTTCTTTTCAATCTGTATGTATTTTATTTATTTATTTTTTTGTGCCTTCTTGCATTAGCTAGGACTTTTAGTATTATGTTAAACAAGAGTAGACAGAGCAGGCATTCTTTGTTTTTTCCTGATTTTAAAGAGAATGCATTTTGTCTTTTACCGCTAAGTATAATGTTAGCTGTAGGCATTAATAGACATTCTTTATCACATTAAGGAATTTTTTCTCCATTCATTACTTGCTGAGAGTGTTTTTTAAATCACAAATAGGCATCATATTTTGTCAAATATTTTTCTGCATCAGTTCATATGATCATGATTTTCTTTTTTAGATTGTCTATACATGGTTGATTATGTTGACTGAATTTCAAATGTTCAACCAGTCTTACATTCCTGTAATAAATCTTTCTTTGTTGCATTGTATTATTCTTCTTATATATTTCTGGTTTGATTTGTTAATAGTTTGTTGAGGATTTTTGTGTCTGAGGTGATGAGAAGTAATAATTTTTGCATGTATTTTTTCTCTTTTTTTTTTACATTAAGGTAATACTGGCATTATAAAATAAGTTGGAGTGTACTCCCTTGTCTATTAATTTCAGAAAGTGATTGTGTATAATTATCACTAATTCTTTTTATAATGTTTGGTAAACTTTTCCAGTGAAACCATCTGGGTTCAGAGTATTATTTTTCAGAAGCTTTTAATTCCAAATTTATTATTTTGTTTAATCATGGGACTATTCTGGTTCTCTATTTCTTATTTTCTTTTTTTTTTTTTTAGACAAGGCAACATGGTTGACCTCACAGATGCAAGGACTTTGTCATCTTAAATCTTTTTTTTTTTTTTGCATACCTACAGCACCTGGTCTTCCTAGGTGGTCTCCCATCCAAGTACTAACCAGGCCCAACCCTGCTTAGCTTCCAAGATCAGACTGGATCAGGCTTGTTCAGGGTAGCATGGCCATAGACCCTATTTCTTATTTTCTAAATGTTGTTAGCTTTTGATGTTTGAGCAATTGGTACATTTATTCTAAGTTTTTGAATCTATGAGAAAAATGTTAGTCACAGTGTGTCTTAATTATCTTTTTACTGTCTGTGGTATCTGTAGTTATACTACCTATGTTATTACTAATATTGGTAAATCATGACTTCTTTCTTTTTGTTTTTTTCTTGTTATGTATTTATCAATTTTATGGCCTTTTCAAAAAAATCACTTGATAAAATTGATTTTTTTTCTATTTTTTCTGATTTCAATTTCAAGCATTCTGCTTTTTTTCTGTTTTCCATTTTTATTTTTTTCAACTTATTTTGACTTATGACATACAATATTATATTAGTTTCAGGTGTACAACACAATGATTGGACATTTATATAACTTATGAAGTGATCACTCTGATAAATCCAGTATCCATCTGACACCATATATAGTTATTACGATACTACTGACTATATTCCCCATGCTATACTATGTACTCCCATGACTATTTTGTAACTACCAATTTGTACCTCTTAACCCCTTTCCCTTTTCATTCATCCCCCCCTCCCCAATCTGAAAACCATCAAAATGCACCCTGTCTATGAGCTTGTTTCTGTTCTTTGTTTGTTTATCCTGTTCTCTAGATTCCACATATGCCATTAGTCTTTCTCTGTCTGACTTACTCCACTCGGCACAACACCCTCTAGGCTCATCCATGTTATTGTACATGGCAAAATTTCATACTTTTTTTTTATGGCTGAGGAATATTCCATTGTGTGTGCACACCATATCTTTATCGGTTCATACATTTATGGATATGTAGGATGCCTCCATATCTTGGATACTGTAAATAATGCTGCAATGTACATATAGATTCACATGGCCTTTCAAAATAGTGTTTTGAGTTTTTTCACATAAATACACAGAAATAGCATAACTAGGTCCTTCTTTGTGTCTTGTTATAGCCTTTATTTAAAAGTTCATTTTGTATAGTATAAGTATGCTACCTCACTTTTTTTTGTTTTATTCCAATTTTAGTTGATTATGTGTGTGTGTGTATTTAATTTTATTTTATTAGTTTCAAGTATAAAGTACATTGGTTAGACATTTATATAGTTTATAAAATGATCCCCTTAATTGTTTTATTCCATTTTGATGAAACATCCTCTTTCATCTTTTCATTTTCAGTATGTGTGTGTCTTGTAATCTGAAGTGAGTCTCCTGTAAACAGGATATGTAAAGGTTTTGTTTTCTTATCCTTTCAGCCACTATCTTTTGATTGCGGCTTTTAATCTATTTATATTTAAAGTAATTGTTGATAGATATGTAGTTATTGTCATTATATTATTCATATTTTTATCTTTTTTCTTTATTCTTTTTCTTTTTAAAGAAGTCCTTCTAACAATTTTTATAATACTGGCTTGGTGATGATAAATTCCTTAGGTTCTTCTTGTCTGGGAATGCCTTTATCTGTCTGATTCTAAATAATAGCTTTGCTGGGTAGAGTAACCTTGGTTGTAGGCCCTTGCTTTTCACCACTTTGAATATTTCCTGCTAATCCTTTCTGGCCTGCAAAGTTTCTCTTGAGAAATTAGCTGACAATCTTATGGGAGCTCCCTTGTAGGTAACTCACTGCTTTTCTCATGCTGCTTGTAAGATTCTCTCTTTGTCTTTAAATTTTGGCATTTTAATTATGATGTGTCTTGGTATGGGCTTCTTTGGGTTCATCTTGTCTGGGATTCTGTGCTTCCTGGGTTTGTATGTCTACTGTCTTCGCCAGGTTAGGGAAGTTTTCAAACATTATTTTATTTGTTGAAATATGTTTTCAATTCCTTGCTCTTTCTCTTCTTCTGGTATCCCTATGATGTGAATATTGATATGCCTGATGTTGTTACAGAGGCCCCTTAAACTATCTTCATTTTTTTTTATTCTTTTTATGGTTGCTGTTCTAATTGGGAGTTTTCTGCTACTTTATCTTCCAACTCACTGAATTCGATCCTCCACTTCATCTAATCTACTATTGATTCCTCTTAAAGTATTCTTCATATCAGTTATTGTTTTCTTCATCTGACTGGTTCTTTTTAATGTTTTTTTATCTCCCCTTTTATATTTTCTATCTATTTGTTAAAGTTCACACTGAGTTCATATACTCTTCCTCGAAGTTCATCAAGCATCCTTATAACAAGTGTTTTGAATTCTGCATCTGATAGATTGCTTGTCTCCATTTTGTTTAGTTCTTTTTCTGGGGCTTTGTTCTATTCTTTCATTTGGGACATGCTTCTTTTTCTTCTCATTTTGGCTGCCTTCTTGCATTTGTTTCTATGTATTAGGTAAGGCTGCTATGTCTCTAAGTCTTAGTAGAGTAGTTTTATCTAGTATGTGTCCTGTGGGTCCCAGTGGCACAGTATTCCCTGGCCACCTGAGCTAGGTGTTCCAGGTTTGTCTCTTGTATGGATTAACCATGCCCTCCTCTTGTAGTTGAGCCTTGGTTGCTGTTTGCATGTCAGTGGAAGAGATTGACCCTCAGGCTGATTAGTTGTGATGACTGGTCGTGACCAGTGGAAGAGCTGCTGTGCAGGTCTGACCCTACAGAACAAGAATCGCTTTAGCAGGTCTCTAGTTCCTGCCCTGTCTACCCTTTGGGTGTGTCATTCTCAGATATTACCCCGAGTGGTGCTTTACCTCAGATCGAAGCCAGCCACCAGGCATGCAGGCCAGGTCCTCCTGGGAGGAGCCCTGTCACAGGCCAAGTTCAGCTGCAGCATGTACCCTGCCTTAGGCCACCTGGCATGAACTACCAAGCAATCCACAAATGGCTGTCACTTATGCTGGGCTCGGAAGTGCCTTGAGAGGCCAAGCCACAAACCTAAGTCAGCTGCCGCTAGTGCTGGGCTTGGTTCTGCTCAGCAAGAGGTATGGGACATGCCAAGGCCTGATGCTGCTTGTTTAGGCTTTTTGAAACTTTGTGAGATTTTAGGAAAGTCTGTAGCATGAGCTTAGACAGGCCGTTTGTATGAAAAGTCCACTGGAAATGTCTTGGGTCGGCCCATACACTGAGAGAGGCAGGTCTCCAGGAATCACCAGGGCAGGGTGATCAGTGTTAGCTATGTTGATGGAGACTCAGATATGGTGCCTGCTTAGGTCTGCAAGCCAGGCCAGGGAGGGCTCAACAAATGAATAATGCCCTCTGCCAGTACTTTGTCTGGGAGAAAACTGCCCCTCCAGCCCTCATCCTGAACTCAAACAACTCAGTTCCTCCCTGTATATCCCTGGCACCTTTCAAGCTGCTTCCCCAGAGCTGAAGCTCATAGTGAGTAAGTTCATCACCAAGTAAGTTCCTCAAAAGGAAAGTCTTAGACTCCCTCAATCCTTCGTCTCACTCAGTCACAGTCACTGCTCATTTTGACATCCAGTTGTGGTGACGTCTCTTCCTGGCACTGGAACCCTGGGTTGGAGAGCCTAATATGAGATCAGAAACCCTCGCTCTTCCAGGGGGACCTCCACAGCTGAGATATTTCTCCAGATTTGCAACCACCACATGTGGGTGTAGGACCAGGCTGTTTTGTGTCCCCTCCTCCTACAATCTCAAGGTGACCTATTTTGTGTGTACCCAGTTGTAGGACTTCTGTTCAGCTAGATTTCAGGTGACTCCCAATAATGGCTATTCTGTAGTTTAGTTGTAATTTTATTGTGGTGAGAGGAGGCAAGCAAGCATTTACTTACTTTGTCATTTTGACCAGAAGCCAAAATTTTTGCTCTTATTTTTAATATCTCCTTCCATCTGTTTTGAATTTGTTTTTTTAATCTAATTTCTTGAGGTAGAAACATGTATTATTGATTTAATATCATTTTTTTTTCTTTTTTAATGTAAATATTTATTGCAGTAATCTTTTCTTTTAGAACTGATTTAGCTACATCTCACAAATTTGTATTTTCTCTATTGATGTTTGGCTTGATGAGAGTGAACACTGTCAAAAATGCTTTCTGTTCTACTATGCCACTCTTTCATAGGTGTTTGGATAGAGAGATTCGGCTTTCTATGGGTATCTTTATGTCTGTGCTTGTTGATAGTTCTGGGTTACAGGTTTTTCCAGCATACTGGTTAGGATATATGGGAGGAAAACAAAAAACTAATGGGATGTACCACTGTGTCACTCCTCAAGTCCCAAGGTCCCTTCACTTTTCGCCTTCTTTTTACTTTCCCGTCTTTTTATGCTTTCTGCATTAGTTGTTAGTTGTATAAAGAACTCAAGTGCAATGGGACAATTACATCTTGGCAAGAAGTAGAAGTCTCCCATTAGATCTTTCAGAATGAAATGTGGTATCTTAAATATTTTATAGTAATGAAATAGATAAAAGTTGCTCTACATTTTTAGTGGAATTTTGTACAACTATTTAAATTGCACTGTCAAGAATATTTATTGACATGAGAAAAATATCATGGTGTGTTAAGTAAAGGGAATCAGAATGCAAAATTGTATATACAGAAGATTATGCCGGCTTGGGGTCAAGATGTAAGATTATGTAAAAGAAGGATTCGCCTCTTCTCAGGTCCACATTAAAATTACAACCATATTATAAAAAGTAATCAATGTGGAGAATCACCTTAAGTCCAGCAGATCATAACGTGTACATCTGACAATATAAAGAAGGAGCCACATCGAAATCAGTAGGAGGGGCAAAGTTGCGAATTGGGATGGACACGCACCCACAGGTGTTGGAGGAACACTGAGAAGAAGAGTGAGGCTGCAGAGGGAAGGAGAGAGGAGTCCTAGCCACATACAGGGGCTCTCCAGCCCAGAGAAGAGGAGTTCCCAAAAAATCTGACTGTAAAAATCAGAGGGTATTCTGGCTGTTGAGGTGAAATGGAAGGTGACTGAAATCTCAGATACCCCATTAAAGGGCCCACACACAGGCTCTCTCACCCACGGACACTCACCTGGGACAGAGGCTTGGGCAAAATACATACTGGAAAGACTGCATTACCTGGTACAGAAACAAGAGCTGAACAGGCTGCTGCTATTGTGCAGATCCCACACAGCCAATTCTGAAGCTGCACTGACCTGAGCAGATGGCCTGACCCACCCAAACTGAATACTGCCTGGGGCAGTCCGTTGCTCCTTGGCTGCTCCACCCTGCCCCTCTCCAGGGTCGCATTCCTCATAGGCAGCAGACCTCAGCCAGTACTGTGAGAGCATTTTGGGGACAGTTTTGGGCAGATCGCTGCTGTCAACATGAGCCTGGGCAGATCGCAGGGAGCTGTGAGCCAGTCCCAGATGGCAGCTGGTCTCGTTGTGATCTGTAACTGCAGTAGGAAAGCATGGGCACAGAAGTATCAAGAAAACTGAGGCTGTATTGGCCTGACAGCCCTTGTTTCCCTGAGATCCCACTTCATCCAAGCCACCAAGTGCCTGCACCATGGTGATAGGCAGCTGCCCCTGCCCTACCCCTATCTGAGGTTGCACGTTCCATGCAGGCAACAGACTCGGCTAGCACAGTAAGCAAACTTCAGGGAACACAGTACGGGCAGATCACTGCTGCCAGCACAAGATACAATATCGCATGGGCAGATCACAGGGTTTGGTGGGCCCACCCCAGGTGGCAGTAGGTCTCGCAGTGATATGTGACTTTTGTGGGAGCCTGCAGTCACAGAACTGGCAGCAAAGCTGGTACTGTATAGGGTTGATGGCCCCGTGCTTTACTGAGATGCCATCTCTCCTAATCCACAAATGACTTGTGGCAAGCCTGTTCCCAGGCAACCTGCTCCCATCCTGTGCTTTCCTTTGGACATGAATTCAACACCAAAAAACACCACTCAGTTCAAGCAGCACACACAAAGCTCATGCATCCAGGAGAAGCTCTTGGTGGCAGGCCACAAACCCACAAGCTTCAGTAATTCTTGAACAGATCTCAAGTGTTTGCAGGCCAGAGGAAGGCAGAGGCTGGCTTTACTATGATTGAAAACTTATACAGGGAGCCACAGAGACAGCAATGGCATGTAAACTGACACTGCAGTGGTAGGGAGAAATAGACTCAATTTATTCAAGTGACCCCCTTGGTCCCTTCACCACCCAAGCGTATATCACCCAGAGGCTCTTACAGTTGTGGAGTCTTTTAGGTGACTGATAGGCAGCCTCAGACCCTGAGGAGCACTGGTCCTTCTGCTAAACACCCCGGGATCAATAATGAACTGCAGCTTACAACATTGTCTCTTCCACATACCTATAGATCTAGAATAGGTAGCAACCATCTGCAGATTGCTTTGTAGCTCTCACCAGGTAGTCCTGAGCAATCAACGGTAGTGGCTGATTTGGCCAACTGGGGAGTTCCTCCCAAGGGGCCACAAAGCCAATGCAATGGAGTCTGGCACTAGACCACAACAGAGCAACTTCTGACTAGCTGTTGTACACCCAAAGAGTGGTCTCAACAAGTACACAAGCCTGCTAGGTCAAATCCCACTCAGTGGAGCCAGCCAATTTCCACAGTTAGCAGAAGAGTTAATCCATCTACTGAGGTATTAACACCAATAAGGGCTTAGCTAAAACAGAAGATCACATACTGTGCTGGCTGGAAAATTATTGTTTGGCTATCACCCATGGGAACATAACACTCTAACAATAAGCTTTTTGCTTTTGTACCCCCGCTTGCACAACTGACCTGTGGATTGATAGTTAGTAAAAAGAAGAAAAATAGACGCGTGTTCAAACAGGATGAAGAATGGGGTTTAGGGCTTAAAAACTCTGTACCTCTACGTTTCGGGGCTGCTTAATTTGGAGTCTGCGTACCCCTGGTAGACCCAGCTGGCTGAATAAAGACTGTTTCCTATAACTCACTGATTTCTGGTGGTCCATGTGTCTATCAGGAGCTGGCGGCTACAACATTTGGAGGCCCCAAGGAGATCTCAGGGAGTGGCCCTGAGATCTAAGACCGGACCGGACTCCAAAGCGGTTGTTGTCCCTGTTACAGACACAAAGGGGTGGCCAACCTGAGACATTCCAGGGTCCTTGAATGCCGTGACGGGGTCAATGCAATCATCAAGGTTGCAACCTTTAGGACACACTCTTTGTTCCTGGTCCCGACGGGAATCTCCGTGGCTTCGACGTCTGGATAAAAAGATACCTTTCTGTTTCTGTTGACCAGTCATTGGGGGTCCATGGAACAACTGGACACAGTCATATCTCCCAGACTGTGGCCAGGCTGCGGGACGCCGCCTCCTGTCCCCTGTTATCAGGTTCTGTCTATTGTCTTTGGTCTTGTCTAGGTTGTAGGTGGCGGACCTCTCCAGGTCCACCTCCACCCCAGTAATTGCTCTCGTCTGAGTGTCTGTCTTGTGTTTTCCGTGCAAGCGATAGGGGGAGGCCCGAGTTCACAGAAGACACCTTTGGGGTGTCTCCTGCGACATTTCAAAGAAGGATTTGTAGAGGGAGCTGACTATGGCATAAAGTTCTCTCCAGGCAGACTAAGAACATTGTGTGAAGTTGAGTGGCCATCTTTTTATGTAAACTGGACTCCAGAGGGTTCTTTTGACAGGGATTTAGTGAGGAATATTTGGAAGATTGTCACGGGAGACCCGGGATATCCCAATCAGTTTCCCTACATTGATCAATGGTTAAATCTTGTTCAGAACCCCCCCCCTTGGCTCTGCCGGTATGCCCTTTCTCTAGGGGCACAAGTCTTAGTTGTTGGCACCCCGAAACATATGGCAACCGAATCTCCAAGACAGCCCAGTCCCTCAGTCCTCCAATCTCCACTGGAGGACAGTGACCTTCCCTCACCTTATAATCCAGGACAACAGAGGCCAAATAGCACCACCTCAGACATGGGCAGGTAACCCCTATGGGCCTCCTGCTCCCGCTCTGGGCAGGGCACTAGCCGATACCACCACCCCCACCATCCTCCGCTTGTGAGAAGCACCATCCCAAGGACATCACACAGACAGGCCCTTTATGGTTATGTGCCTTTCTTGACTAGTAACCTGTGCAACTGGAAGGCACAGAACCTGCCTTTCTCTGAGAAATCCCAGGCATTAATGGGACTCTTAGAAAGTGTCTTTCAGACTCACCGCCCCACCTGGGATGATTACCAACAGCTTTTGATTATCCTCTTCACCGAAGAAGAACGTGGACGCATTCCGGCAGAAGCACAAAAGATAGCTGCAGGAGGGAAGAAAGTTGAGGATGCATGGGAACAGATTAAGGAAGAATTTCCTTCCACCTGCCCAGACTGAGGACACAATTCTCAGGCAGGCAGAACGGCATTAGATTGGTACCACCAGATTCTAATTGAGGGAATAAGGATGGCTGCTCATCAGCCAATGAACATTTCTAAGGTAACTGAAGTTATACAGGGACCTCAGGAATCCCCCGGAGCATTTCTTAAATGACTACAGGAGGCGTACCAGGTATACACCCCCATTGATCCTGAGGCCCCTGAGAACCAGCGGGCAATTAATGTAGCCTTTGCTACTCAGGCAGCCCCTGATATCTGGTGTAAATTAGACAAATTAGAAGGTTTTGCAGGGATGAATCTGTCCCAACTTGTCGAGATAGCCCAGAAGGTGTTCAACAAAAAGGAGGCACCGGATGATCCCAAACATATGGCTAAAATCCAAAGCTACTGTCATCAACCCAGCCAATCTGGTGCCAGACCCAGATCCCGAGACCCCCATTCATGACTGCATAGATTTCACTGATGCTGTGTGTTCCTCGCGGCCAGACCTCAAAGACTCCCTTCTGTCTGAGGCCGATGAAATTCTGTTCATAGACGGGAGCAGCTTCATGCAGGAAGAAGGTACACTGGGGCAGCGGTCGTAACTCCAACTAGCACCATCTGGTCACAAGCTCTTCCCCATGGGACTTCCGCTCAAAAGGCCGAAGTCATCGCCCTCATTGAGGCACTAAGATGGGGAAAGGATAAGGCAGTCACAATATACCCTGACAGCTGATATGCCTTTGCCACTGCACATGTACACAGAGCCATCTACAAGGAAAGAGGGCTTCTGACTTCAGCTGGGAAGGACATCAAGAACAAGGGGGAGATCTTAGCCTTACTTGAAGCCATATAGATGCCTAAGGCTCTTGCTATTGTTCATTGTAAAGGGCATCAAAAAGAGAACAGTCCCGAGACTGAGGGAGACCAACAAGCTGATGCAGAGGCAAGAACAGTGGCCACAAGGCCATTGGGGCCCCCACCACATCTACTGACTGTTGTCCCTTACCCAGAACTGCCTCCTTCTCCTACCTAGACGGCAGAAAAGAACATATATTTTCAAGATGAGGGAGCCACTAGGAAACAACAGGGGTGGTGGATGACTCTAGATAGAAAAAAATCGGGCTCTCACGGGCCCTTGGAAGGACTCTCCTCCACCAGCTACACCAGACCACACACCTAGAGTGAACTAAGATGCTCCAAGCTTTAGACCCCTACTTTCACTTGTTAGAAGGGAGAAGAACCGCAGAGGAGATTGCCTCACGATGCCTGGCTTGTGCCCAAGTTAATCCAAAGAAGGGGAAGATAGAAGAACCTAGGCATAAGGAAAGAGGAACTTATCCGGAGGAACACCGTGAAGTCGATTTCACTGAGATAACCCCGACTGTGGGGGGCTACAAATATTTACTTGTTTCTACAGATACTTTTTCAGGATAGGTAGAGGCCTTCCCCACCAGGAAAGAAACTGCCTTAGTAATTAACTAAGAAACTACTACAAGAAATCCTCCCTCGATTTGGTCTCCCCGGAACTTTAGGGTCGGATAACGGACCAGCCTTCGTAGCAAGGGTATCACAACAGTTGGCTAGCTACCTAAATTTGCAATGGAAACTCCACTGCATCTACTGGCCCCAAAGTTCGGGCCAAGTAGAGTGAATGAATCGGACCCTAAAAGAGACCGTAGTCAAGTTAGGATTAGAAACTGGTGGGACCTGGGTAGAACTTCTCCCCTTTGCTCTTCTCCGAGCCAGGTGTATTCCGTATATTAATGGATTCACCCCATTTGAAATTTTCTTTGGAAAACCCCCACCTTTAGTACCTAGAATAGAAGATGAGAAAAAGTCAGAACTATATAACCTTGTCTTATTTAAGTCTTTACATGCCCTTCAAAGTGTACGGAAGGAGATTTGGTCCTGGGTTCGTTCTGCCCACTCAGCTCCGGGGGACAGAGTTCCCCATCAGTTTCAGCCTGAGGACTCTGTGTGGATCTGGAAGTTCACTTCCAAGGGACTAGAACCCAAATGGAAAGGACACTTCACTGTAAACCTGACGACACCCACTACAGTTAAAGTAGACAGCATCCCATCATGGATTCATCACTCCCACATGAAGGCAGCACGAGAGTGGACAGCTCAGGAAGACGGGCCCTTAAGACTAAGACTCAAGCGTACATAAGTCTAACCCTCTGTTTCTTCCTTTTTTTCTCTTTAGCCCAGCCATACAGAAATACACACTGGCCTAGAGTATCGGAGCTTATAGTAACCGAGACCGGTGAAATCATTGCCCGGAACATCGCCAGCCATGGTACTCCAGAGATCCGAGTAAACGTGTGCCAGCTTGCCAGAGATCCCCTCGCCATTGCAACAGCTTGACACCACCTTGGATCGGGATCCTTCCTAGGAGCATACTTAGGCTACAAGAGGGGAACCGGCTGTGGCATATTATTGGCTGAGAAAAGCCTCTTAGCGATAAGATTCTATATTTATCCTCAAGGACATTATCCAGGGATATCTGGCCGCATGGGTAATATGGGACTTGGATGTGAGGGCTAAGGCCAATTTGCTTGTGCTAACTGGGGTTGTGAGACTATCTCCACTATAGATAATTATAAAAAGCAGAATGATGATCATATTAGATTAATAAGAGGACCAAGCCCCTCCACATGCTCTCTTGGGTCTTGCAATCCTGTCATAATCACCATCAAAACTGGTAGCCCTGGGGGACAACACTATTGGCTCACAGGACAGACATGGGTATCAGATTATATAAAACCGGGTATGATTCAGGATTATATTTTACTATACAAGTTAAGGACCCTCCCAGGAAGGCTAACCCTATAGGACCCAACAAACCACTTCTAGTTCTGGGACTACCCCAAAGTCTTACACCTAAGAAAACTTCTGTTTCTGGAGCAACTCCAACTCCAGGTCTAGCCCCTCCAAGGAGTAGCCTAACAGCTATTAAACCCCAGGCATTCGACCAACCACAACCAGAACCAGAAGGAGCATTGATAACTATCTAACGACAATACACAAGGTCTTAAATAAGACCACATTAGACATAGGACAAGATTGCTGGTTGTGCCTAAACCCAAAACCCCCTTACTATGTCGGGGTAGGAACTCCCCTAAACTTAACTGAGCTCAGCAGGCTAGAACTTCAAGTCAATTCACTAGCAGAAATAGTCCTCCAAAATAGAAGAGGTTTAGATTTATTATTCTTAGAACAAGACTGATTATGTATGGCTCTAAGTGAAACCTGTTGCTTCTTGCCAATAAC
Source organism: Pteropus medius (assembly GCF_902729225.1). Classification (NCBI taxonomy): domain Eukaryota; kingdom Metazoa; phylum Chordata; class Mammalia; order Chiroptera; family Pteropodidae; genus Pteropus; species Pteropus medius. The sequence continues at coordinate 2,142,444 of NW_024340851.1, forward strand.
TCTGAAATAATTAGAGAAAGCTTACTACTAGTACAGAGAAATTTAGATGCCAAAGACTAGAATCAGATAACTGGTTTCGTAGGATGTTCAACTGATCGCCATGTCTAACAACTCTCCTATCTGCTGTAGCTGGACCTTTAATCATCCTCCTCCTCTTATTAATTTTTGGCCCACATTTCCTCAATTTCTTGTTTAGATATATAAGGAAAAGAATTAATTGTATTAAACTTTTAGTAATACAAAATAGAGGCTATTAGTAAATTCCACATGAAGAATCGAGGATTTGATTTTCTGCTAAGGTCAGTGGGGAATGTGCTGGCTGGAAAATTATTGTTTGGCTATCACCCATGGGAACATAATGCTCTAACAATAAGCTTTCTGCTTCTGTACCCCCATTTGTACAACCGACCTGTAGGTTGACAGTTAGTAAAAAGAAGAAAAATAGACTTGTGTGTTCAAACACGATGAAGAACGGGGTTTAAGGCTTAAAAATCCTGTACCACTACATTTTGGGGCTGCTTAATTTGGAGTCTGCATACCCCTGGTAGACCCAGCTGGCTGAATAAAGAGTGTTTCCTATAACTCACTGATTTCTGGTGGTCCATGTGTCTATCAGGGGCTGGCGGCTACAACAATACAACACACACAAAGAACACATCCAGAGCAGTTGTCACAGGAGATTAGGGTGAGTGTGCCACTGGGCCACACAGAACACCTTCCATATAAGGCCAGCCGACCAAGGCTGAGAGATGAAACAAATCTTCCTATAGAGACAAACATAGAGAGGCTAATAAAATGAGAAAACAAAGAAACATGCCACAAATAAAACAAGAGGAGAAAACGCCAGGATATAAGCTAAATGAAATGGAGGCAAACAACCTACCAGAGACAGAATTCAAAATATTGGTTATAAAGGTCCTGGATTAATTTAGGGAGAGAATGAATGAGCACAATGAGAACCTCAACAGAGAGACAGTAAGCATAAAAAAGGACATAGAACCCATAAAAAAATGAACCAGACAGAAATGAATAATGCAATAACTGAAATGAAGAATACATTACAAGGATTCAACAATAGATTAGATAAAGCAGAAGATCTAATCAGCAAACTAGAAGATAAGGTAACAGAAAACACCCAGTCAAAACAGAAAAAAGAAAAAAGAATTTTTAAAAATGAGGATAGTTTAAGAGACCTCTGGGACAACATGAAGCATAACAATATCTGCATCATAGGAGTACTACAAAGACAAGAGAGAGAGAGAAAGGGATTGAGAATCTATTTGAAGAAATAATAACAGAAAACTTCCATAACATGACAAAGAAATTAGACATACAAGTTCAGAAAGCGCAAGGTCCCAAATAAGAGGAATTCAAGCAAAGAGAGAATCTTAAAAGCAGAAAGAGAAAGGCAGTTAGTTACTTACAAGAGTACCCCCATAAGAATATCTGCTAATTTTTCAACAGAAACTTTGAACGCCAGAAGTGATTGGCAGAAAATATTTAGTTATGAAAAACAGGAATCTACTACCACAGATACTTAACCTAGGAAGGCTCTCATTTAAAATGGAAGGTTAGATAAAGAGCTTCCCCAACAGGGAAAAGCTTAAGGAATTCATTACCAACAAGCCATTGTTACAAGAAATGTTAAAGATACCTAAAAAAAAAAAAAAAAAAAAAAAAAAAAAAAAAAAAAAAAAAGAGAGAGGAGCAGGAAACAGAACAAATAAATACAAATAATAAAATGGCAATATCTATGTACCTATCAATAATCACTTTAAATGTAAATGGATTAAATGCTCCAATCAAAAGACAGGGTGGCTGAATGGATAAGAAAACAAACCCCATGCAGATGCTGTCTACAAGAGACCCACTTCAGATCAAATGATACTCACAGAGTGAAAGTAGAGGGATGCACAATGATATTTTATGCAAATAGACATGATAAAAAAACGGGATAGCAATACTTATATCATACAAAATGGACTTTAAAACAAAGGCTATAAAAAGAGACAAGGAAAGGCATTACGTAATGATAAAGGGATCAATAAATCGAGAGGATATAACCCTAGTAAACATATACGCGCCAAACATAGGAGCACCTACATACCTAAGGCAATTATTGACTGACATAAAATGAGAGATCAACAGTAACACATTCATAGTAGAAGACTTTAACACCCCACTGGCACCAATGGACAGATCTTCCAGACTAAAAATCAACAAGGAAACAATGAGCGTAAAAGACACACTAGACCAGATGGATTTCATAATTATTTTCAGTGCATTTCACCCCAAAGTAGCAAAATATACATTCTTAGCAAGTGTACATGGAACATTTTTCTGGATAGACCATATGTTAGGACACAAAACAATTCTCAATAAATTTAAGAAGACTGAAATCATATCAATCATCTTCTATGATCACAATGGCATGAAACTAGAAATCAACTACAAGAAAAAAACTGGAAAATACACAAACACATGGAAGCTAAATAACATGCTACTAAACAATGAATGGGTTGTCAATAAGATCAAGAAAGAAATCAAAAGATACCTGGAGACAAGTGAAAATGAGAACACAACGACTCAAAATCTATGGGACACAATAAAAGCAGTCATAAGAGGGAAATTCATAGCAATGCAGGCTTACCTCAAGAAAAAAGAAAAAGCTCAAATAAACGATGTAATCATACACTTAAAAGAACTAGAAAAAGAACAGTAAAAAAATGTCCAAATTGAGAAGGAAGGAAATAATAAAGATCAGAATGGAAATAAATGAAATAGAGTCTAGAAAAACAATGCAAAAGGTTAATGAAACCAAGAGCTGTTTTTTTTTTGAAAGGATAAACGAAATCAACAAATCCTTAAACAAACAGATCAAGGAAAAAAGAGAGAAGACTCAATTAAATGAAATCATAAATGAAAGAGGAGAAATAACTACAGAATCCACAGAACTACAAAAGATCGTAAGAAAATTCTATGATCAATTATACATTGACAAATTGGACAATCTGGCAGAAATGACTACATTCCTGGAAACATATAGTCTCCTAAGACTGAGTCAAAAAGAAACAAAAAATCTGAACTGACTGATTACCATCAATGAAATTGAATCAGTAATCAAAATCTCTTAAAAAACAAAAATCTTGGACCAGATGGCTTCATAGACAAATTTTACCGAACATTCGAAGAATAATTAGCATCTATTCTTCTCTAACTATTCCAAAAAATTAAAGAGGAGGAAAGGCTTCCTCATTCTTTTTATGAGACCACTATTACCTTGATTCCAAAACTAGACAAATACATTACAAAAACAAAAAAACTATTGGTTGATATCTCTTATGAAAATTGATGCAAAAATCCTCAACAAAATATTAGCAAACTGAATTCAGCAATACATTAAAAATATTATACACCATGATCAACTTGAATTTATCTTGGGATGCAACGTTGGTACAATATCCACAAATCAATTAATGTGACACACCACATTAACAAATCAAAAGATAAAAAAGACATATGATCATATCGATAGATGCAGAAAAAGCATTTGACAAGATACAACATCCATTTATGATTAAAACACTTAACAAAATCAGTATAGAAGGAACGTACCTTAACATAATAAAGGCCATATATGACAAATCCTCGGCCAACATTATATTTAATGGTGAAAAACTAAAAGAACTTCCCTCTAAGATTGGGAACAAGACAAGGCTATCCACTATCGCCATTGTTATTCAATATAACATCAGAGGTCTTAGTGAGTGCAATCAGGCAAAAGAAAGATATAAATGGCATCCAAATAGAAAATGAAGAAGTTAAACTGTTACTGTTTGCGGATGATATGATTCTCTATATAGAAAACCCTAAAGACTCCATAAGAACACTACTAGAAACAAATAGCAACAAATGAACAGGACAAACAAAGACTCATGGATATAGACAATAGACTAGTGGTTACCAGAGGTTAGGAAGAGAGGGGGTAGGTAGATGGGATAAAAGGGCTCAAATATATGGTGACAGAAAAATCATCTAGTGTGTGTGTGTGTGTGTGTATGTATATATATATATATATATATATATATATATATATATATATATATAAATAATTTTTTACTATGGTAACATTGGTTAAAAAAGTCCAGTCAGTTTTAGGTGTACGATTTAGTGTATGTATGTATATATATACACCAAGCTTGCTACTTTGTTTTTCATCTCTTTTCATGTGTTTTTCATCTCCAGTTTTATTCGGTTCATTTTGTTTTGTTTTGTTTTGTTTTTAGGCAAGGCAACTCTTGGTTGACCTCACAGATTGCAAGGAACTTGTCAGCTTACAATCCTTTATTTTTTTATTTTTTATTTTTTACGCCCAACTCTGCTTAGCTTCTGAGATCACATGGGATCAGGCTTGTTCAGGATAGCATGGCCATAGACAACTATTCAGTTCTTTACGAGGGTTTCAATGTCTTTGCTAAAAAACTCATTCTGCTGATCTCCTTGTTTTGTTTTGTTTTGTTTTGTTTTAATTCTTGGAATTGTTTATATGAATTCTTTTGGATCACATTGAGTTTTTTCAGAAGTACCATCCTGAAGTCTCTGTCATTTAAGTCGCATATTTCTATGTCTGTAAGCTTATTTTCTGGAGATTTTTCTATTTCTTTCTTTCTGAGATGCCTTGTCATCTTGGTTGTTCATGGTGTTGAATAGACTATTTCTCTGCCTAGGCACTAATGGAAATGTATTCTGCTGTTTTTCCAGAAAGAAGATTTATTATACAAAGGTCTCTCTTTAGCCTGCTGCAAAGAAGGCACTTTTCTTTTGGTTTCTAGTAGGTGGTGTCTAAGTCTCTTGGATCTCTTCTTTATATAAAGCCTCAATAATTCCTTCTTTTTTCTTTATAGATGTTTAATGATGCTCGCTACCCTCAGTCTCAATCCTTGTCAGTGTTAGCGAGTTTAGGTAGCATTTGCTCAGATTCTCCTGGGTTCCATGGTGTTTGGTCTTGGAGGATTTGGGGAGAGGGGCCCTCTATGTTGGGGAATGAGGGCTGTGGCTCAGCCTCAGTTTTGCAACTGTGACTGGTAAAAATTAACTGTTGTTTCTTTGCTGTCCCCGCTTTTCTGCCATCCCTAGTTCTCTACTTTCTGCCCTGATACCTGGGCACTGCCATGGGCTGCATGGAGCTCACAGTTCTCCCAGGCAAGGCTGTTCAGGGAACTCACCACACCTTCTCCCCTCTCTCATCCTCCTACAGTGAGCTCCGGCTGCAAGAGACAGCTTCTTTGTTTCTGCCAGTCCGCCGTCCAACTCCCAGGGTACTGACTGACCTGTGGTAGCTCTTATGCACAGAATTCACGTTCAGATGTGCTGATGTGCAGTTTGGGTGTTTTTTGGTGAGTTTTAGATGTTCAGCTTATTGTTTCAAGAGGAGAGATCTGGGAACACCTCGCTCTACCATGTTTCTGATGTCACTCTCTGATTTTACTTTCTTCCACTTATTTGAACAACCTTTATTTTCTCAATCATTTGCAATGCTAGATTTTTCTGAATCATTTCTTTATATATATTTGATTGACTGGTACTTTCTATTTGGTTCATTAGTTTATCTTCATTACTATAATTTTATTATATATTTTAAGGCACCCCATTTTGATTTTTTCTTCAGGTATGTCTTGGCTATTTGTCTTTCTTTTTTTAAAGTCATTTATTTAAAATAGTTTCATGTATAGAGTATCCTGATTCAATATCTATATAATTCATTAAATGATTCCACCAATTGCTCCCTCCCTCCCCTGACCCTCCACCTAGCCAACGTATTAATGCCAACTGCATTCCCTCTACCATGCTCTCCATCCCCGTGACAAACTATCGACTACTAATTTGTACTTCTTTAACCCTTTGCCCCATTCTCCCAGCTCCCAATCCCTCTCCCCTCTGTCCATCACCAAATTGTCCACTATATTTGCGAGTCTATTTATGATTAGTTTGTTCTTTTTGTTCCTTAGATTCTGCATATAAATGAAATCATATGGTATTTATCTTTCTTTGTCTGACTTATTTCACTCAGCATAATAACCTCTAGGTCCATCCATGTCTTTGCAAATGGTAGGATTTCATTTTTTTATGGCTGAGTAATATTCCATTGTATATATGAACCATAATTTCTTTATCCAATCATCTGTTGATGGGCATTTAGGTTGCTTCCATATCTTGGCTATTGTAAATTGAGCTGCCATGAACATATGGGTGCATAGAGCTTTATAAATTATTGTTTTGGGGTTTTTTTTGGATAAATATCCAGAAGTGCAATTGCTGGGTCAAAAGGTATATTCATTTTTAATTTTTTGAGGAGCCACCAGAGTAGCCAACAGGAGCTACTGTTTTTCACAGTAGCTATACCAATTTGCAATCCCTCCAACAAAGTATGAGGGTTCCTTTTTCTCCGCATCCTTGGCAACCCTGGTTGTTCTTTGATTTTTTGATGATAGCCATTCTGACAGGTGTGAGGTGATATTTCATTGTGGTTTTAATTTGTATTTCTCTGATAATTAGTGACTTTGATCATCTTTTCATATGTTTATTGGTCATCTGTATTTCTTCTTTGGAGAAATATCTATTCATATCTTCTACTCACTTTTAAATTGTATTGTTTGTTTGTTTTTGTTGTTGAGTCTTTATATATTTTGGATGTTAACCACTTATCAGATGTATTGTAAGCGAATATCTTCTCTCATTCAGTAAGTTGTCTTTTCATTTTGTCGATGGTTTCCTTTGCTATAAAAAAGTTTTAATTTGTTGTAGCCCCATTTGTTTATTTTTTCTTTTGTTTCTCATGCCCGAGTAGATATGTCCAAAAAGAAGTTACTAGTTGCAATATCAGAGAGGTTACTGTCTATGTTTCCTTCTAGAAGTTTTATGGTTTCGGGTCTTACATTTAAATCTTTAATTCATTTTAGTCTATTCTTGTAAATGGTGTAAGAAGGTGGTCCAGTTTCTTTCTTTCTTTCTTTCTTTTGCATGTATCTGTCCAATTTTCCCAACATCATTTATTGAAGAGACTGTCTTTACATCATTGCTTATTCTTGCCTCCTTTGTCATATATTAAATGAATGTATAGGCATGTATTTATTTCTGGGCTCTTTATTCTGTTCCATCAATCAATGTATCTGTTCTTACGCTAGTACCATGCTGTTTTGATTACTGTAGCCTTGTAGCATAGTTTGACATCAGGTAATGTGATACCACCAGCTTTGTTCTTCTTTCTCAAGATTGTCATGGCTATTTGGGGTCTTGTATGGTTCCATGTAAATTTTAGGATTATTTATTCTAGCTCTCTTAAAATGCAATTGGTATTTTGATAGGAATTGCATTGAGTCTATAGATTGCTTTGGGAAGTATAGACACTTTAACGATGTTGATTCTTCCTACCCATGAACAGGGTATATGCTTCTATTTATTTGTATCTTCTTCAATTTCTTTTTTCAATGACTTATAATTTTCTGAGAACAGGTCGTTTACCTCCTTGGTTAATTTGATTCCCAGATATTTTATTATTTTTGACATAATCGTATAAAAATTGGAGTTTTATAGTTACTATTTTCATTCTATTGTTATAGTCACATCATAAAATATATCATGTTTTTCTAGTTTCTCTTTAAAAATAGCAATAAATCAAACGGAAGTTAGGTCAAAGTAATCAATTTTTATTATGAAGCAGATATTGTCAATATATCTTCTAATATAATATCATGGGGCCTATTTGATCCCACTAACAAGGAAAAGATTTTCAGAAACATGTTTTGAGATCACATAAAGGATTCTTTGATTTGTAGTGAGACTAAATCTGTTTTTAGATTACCAGGAATGGATAGACCCAACAGAAATACTACAAGAGAAAATTATTTCCATCAATATCACTATTTGGAAAGTAATAACAAAAATTATATCAAGATAATTTCTAGACCATGTATCTTGAAAGTTCATGGTGACAAAATTTTATCAGGAGACTGCAATCCTGACGTACCTTTCTACATGGCTGCTCATGTTGTTGAGGAAGATTAATCCTCTTTTTCACCCATATGCCAAGCTGAACTATGTATTGTTAATCAAACACTGACTTTGCTGCCTTCAGGCCATTCTCTCACTATTCTGTCAGCCTGGAAGAAAGACTCCTTTCATTTTTGCCCATCCAAACATATTTACCTACTCTTTAAGATTTACCTCCATATTCCCCATAATAAATCTTTCCTTAACTACATGCATACAGACTGAAGACAATTACCTCCTATGAATGCCCACAGCATCTTACATATTTTATTAAACATTTTATTTTAAATAAATATTTTATTTGATATTTTCTGAAATCATGGCTTTATTTTATCAGTATGTTTCATCCCTCTTAACTAAATAGTTATTTGAGCATATAATGGCCTTAACTTTATATCTTCCACAGCAAAGCCTACCTCATATTATGTTTTGCACAAATAAGTGTCCAAAGAACATTCATTGAATTGATATTAAACTAAATCTTTAAATAATAGTGTTGCCTACCATGTTAAATAGAGTTCTAGAACACCATAGATCTTGAAGATTTCTCTCACCTTTATCAGTATGAAAGGAACCTGAAAACAGTGTTCCAAATTGGTTATTATCGTAGAAGTATTTTAGGTGGTAAATACACCTGTAATGTAACTTCAACAACTCCACTTTTTTTCTTTATACCTTCAGTCCAGAAAATAAATATTCGCTCTTTTCAGTCTATCCATCTGAGTAATATTATTCAATAAATTATTAAATGACAATAGTGGCATAGATGGCAAATGAGTTGGGGTCTATATGTTAAGATTAAAGGAGCTCTAAGCTTAAAGTTAAGAGGCCTCAGAACGTCACTCTACTAATAATTAACATGCCCAATTCAATAAAATTTTCTGGACAGCAATTTTCATGTATGCTATAGAAAACATTGTAATTCTTATCCTATTTACAGTATAAACTATTGAAATTACATTGATTGATTTGTTCATTCATTAAATATTTATTGAGGGTCTGCTGTGTCAGGCACTACTCTAGGAACAGGGAAAAAGAACACTGAATATGACTAAAAATGCCACCGTTCTCATGGATTTTACATTCTAATTCAGAAAAAAAATGATAAACTAGCAAACAATAAATAAACATATAAGGTAGCAAAAGATAAACACCATATGATTTCACTTACATGCAGAATCTAAGGTATGAAAAGAAGAAACTGATCAAAAACAGACTCACAAACATAGAGGATAGTCTAGTGATGGCCAGAGGGGAGAGGGGTTGGGGGGTGGAAGATTGGGGTGAAGGGTTAAAGAAGTACAAATTAGTAGTTGATAAATGGTCAGGGAGATGGGGATCATGGCATAGGGAATGCAATCAGCATTAATGCAATGGCTAGATGGAGAGGCAGAGGAGAGAAAGAGCAATTAGGGGGATCATTTTATAAACTGTATAAATGTATAACCAATGTACTGTATACTTGAAACTAATAAAATAAAATTTAAAAAATACATATTTAAGGTAGCAATAAAGTATAAATAAAATAAACTAATATTATGTAAGAGAAAGTGCCCAGGGATAAACACTAATTAAGACTGGATTCCTAGGAAAGTTCTAATTGAAGGGACATTTGAATTGAGACCTGATTGGAAAAGAAGATCTAAAATCAGAATGTTTTAGACAAAAAGAAAATAATATTCAAAGGGGATTGGGTGAGAATAAATTCGATGTGTTCTTGGTACAAAATTATGGTCATTTGTGGCCAGAGCAGAGTAATGATGAGAGCGGCAGATAATGAGGCCAGAGAGATAAGCATAGTCCAGATTACTTAAAGTCTTTGCCAAGGTAGTTTTAACTTATTCCAGGTATTATAGGAAACTAAAGAGGATGTTAAGCTGAGGAGTGATAAAATCTTATTTACATTTTTAAAAAGATTACATCTACTGTGGAGTAGAATTAATTGAGTCAGTAACTAGTAGCACGTTGTCCTAAGGAGATGTTGACTAACTATCAGGCAATCATTTTTCACTCTCAAAACATAGAAATGCTCAACACAATTTTATCAAATAAAAAAAATTTAAGATATAGGTGAGCTCAAAAGAAAAGAAAGGAAATGCCCCAAAGTTAAGAACTAATAGAGATCTCAAAACCAAAATGGTGAATACATAATATGAGCTGGTTTTGTAAAGCTTAAGAGGCTAGAGACTAGGGTTCTAAAGTGGCCTTGGGTTTGTGCAAAGATCTGAAACTGAATTCATTTGCATAAAGCTGAGACATTGAAAGACTGCTACCTTCATGAAAAGCAGACTAGAAAACCCCGCCTATGCTTGTCAGAGAATCAGGAAGGAATCTATCATTTAGTCACTACTGTATAAGGAAAAAAAGGTCCATATAAGAAATCAAGACTCCAAAGCTGTGCCATGATTGGATATAGGATTCATATTTAAATTACCTTTATGATTTGGGAAACCAAATGTGACAAAGCAGTATGAAAACTGACATAAAACCAGTGAAAGCACTGGAACTATGGCTGAAGCAAAAACAGAAGCACTTTGTTGGGACTCTTCAAAAATCCAGAGCTCTCTGGACATGCATAGAAAAAAAATACAAATAACGTGAGCTCACATTTAAAATTTTTAAATTCCATAATAAACTATCCATAATGAGAGAGTAGTAAACACACACACATACAAATTAATGACAAAAATTTGATATAACAGAATATTCTAAAAGAGACTTTGACATAAGTATGTTTAAAGTTACTAAGAGATTCAATAGGGAATCTGAGCCATAATAAAATAGAAGAATACTATGAAAAAAAAGAGACATATTTTAAAAAAAAAATAGAAATTCCAGAAATGACAGTCATCAAAATTCAACTCAATAAACATGGTAAATAAGTTTGACATAGTCAGAAAGAAAATGAGTGATTCAAAAGACAGAGATAGTGGAAATAACATAGACTGCAACACAAAGAAATATAAAGATGATAAGAAATAGTTTGATTTGTGAAAAATACAAAGATAAAATCCAAATACATGTTACCTACTGAATATTTGAGTTCCCTCAAAATTCATATTTTGAAGCCCTAACATCCAATGTGATGGTATTCAGAGGTGGAGCCTTTGGGAAAAAATTAGGTTTAGATTAAGTCATGAGGGTAGGACCTTTGCAATGGGATTAGTGCCCTTATAAGAAGAGGAAAAAAGAGTTCTCTGTCTCTCTCTCTCCCTTCCTCCATGTGTATAAACTGGGAAATGCTATGTAAATACACAGTGATAAGGCGATCATCTCCAAACAAGAAAAGGACCCTCTCCAGAGCCCGATCATGCTGGCATACTAATTTTGAACCTCCAGCCTCTAGAACTGTGAGAAAAAGAATTTTTGTTTTTTAAGCCACCAAGTCTATAGTATTTTGTTATTGCAGTCCAAGCAGACTAAGATAATATATGTAAAATAAATTTAAGAAAGAATAGACACACAGAGAGAAAATTTTCCAAAACTGAAAAGATATGTGTCCTCAAATTAAAAATGCACACTGATTTGTGAGTAGAATAAATACAAATAAATATATCTATATATATTATGATATATCTGCAGAACAACAATGATTAAAAAAAACTGAAAGCAATCAAAGAAATATAGTTTGCTACAAAAGAACAATTACATTAATAGTATATTTATCATTAACAACAATTGACTCCAGCAGACAATAGAATATTATTGCCAAAACCATAAAAGTAGACAATTGCCAAGCTAGAATTCTACATCCAGCTAATTTATCATTCAAGAATTTTAGTTAAGGAGACTGGGCAAAATGGCATAGATGATAAAAGCTTTGCTCATCCCCTCTTGCGACCATATCAAAGTTGTGACAGAAACACAGAGCAAACGGCAAGCAAAGCCACCTGAGAGTCTAGAAGAACAGAAGCCCTACAACTAGTGAGAAAAATAAGAAATCACCCTATAACGGTTGGAGGTAGGAGGGGAAAGACATGAGGCTCTTCAGTCCTGAGCAGTTGAGTGGGACAGAGGCTACAGCAGTGTCAGCTGGCTGCTGCAGATGCCTCTTAAAGGGGCTGACTCTGTGACTGGACTTTTGCAGTGACAGACCTTCTCACTCTGAGAACCAGCACCTGGTCATCTGCTCGGGGGTGGGCACCAGGGACTTACAGGGGGACACTGAGTTGTCGGAGTGAGGGACAGAGGTGAGTATTTCTCCTGGACAAAAGTGCTGGCCATATCCATTGTTCCTCTGTTGAGCCCTCCCTACTCCCAGTGTGAAGACTTGGTGCCACCATAGCTGAGATGTCATCCAACTAGATAACAGAAGTCGCTCTGCCCAGAAGACTTCCTGAATCTCTGCATCCCCCAACTCGTGGCCCCACCCAAGCCACATCCAGTTGTGTTCTTGGTGAGTCCTGTGCCACTTGCTGAGCAGTGCCAAGATTCTCACTGGTGGCAGCTGACCTGGGTTTCTGACATGGCTTCTTGAGGCAACTATAAGCACACCATCTGTGGATTGTTTGCTGAGTTTTTATAGATAGCCCCAGAGGGGCGTAGGCTGGGACTAAACTTGGTCTGTAGCTGAATCCCTCCAAGGACTGTGCCTCTGGACACCTACTACACAAAGCCACACTAATAAGACTGGGAGACTTAGGAGCTTTGCTTATTATGTAGAAACAGACACAAAAAGGCAGCCAAAATAGGAAGACAAAGAAGCAGAACCATATGAAAGAACAGAACAGAGATCAAGGAATACTGGAGTCAAGCAATCTAACAGATGTAGAGTTCAAAACAATGGCTATAAAGAAGCTCAATGAAATTAAGGGAAGTGTAGATGAATTCAGTGAGAGCTTTAACAAAGAGATAGAAAACAGAAAAATGAAAATGGAAATTATAAAAAGGAACCAGTCACATATGAAAAATATATTATCTGAGATGAAGAGTATATTAGAGGTAATCAACAGAGTGGAGGAAGAAGAGGATCAAAACACCAATATAGAGGATGAGGAAGCCAAGGGCATCTAATCAAGACATCAAGAAAAAAGTTACCAAGAATATAAAAATAATTTAAAGAGCCTATGGGACAAAATTAAGGGTAACAACATCAGTGTCATAGGGGTACCTGAAGAGGGAGAACAAGAAGTTGAATATATATTTAAAGAAATATGATGGAAAACTTCCCTAACCTGGTGAAGGAAATAGACATACAACCCCAGGAAACTCAGAGAGCCCCTCCCCACCAAAAAATGAACTCTAAGTAGCTCACACCAAGACTCATCATAATTAAAATGCCAAAGGTCAAATACAAAGAGAGAATCTTAAGAGCAGGAAGAGAAAAGCAATCAGTTACCTACGAGGGAGCTCCCGTAAGACTGGCAGCTGATTTAAAAAAAAAAAAACAAAAACAAAACAAAACTGCAGGACAGAAGGGCTTGACACAAAATATTGAAAGTGTTGAAAACCCAGGATCTACAATCAAGAATACTTTATCCAGCAAAGTTATCACTTAGAGTCGAAGGACAGATAAAGAGCTTCCCAGACACAAATAAGCTAAAGGAATTTATCAACATCAACCCAGTATTACAGGAAATGTTGGAGGGACTTCTTTAAGAAGAAAAAACATGTACCAAAAGCATGAATAAAGAATGATAATAACTACATTCCTATCAACAAGTACTTCAAATGGAAAAGAATGAAGTGCTCCAACCAAAAGATAGGGAAGCTGAATGGGTAAGAAAACAAGCCCCCTACATATGCTGCCTACAAGAGACTCACTTCAGATTGAAAGACACACACAGACTAAAAGGAAGGGGATGGAAAAATATCGCGTAGACAGACCTAGAGGTTATTTCTCTGAATGAAGTAAATCATATAAAGAAAGACAAATACTATATGATTCCATGTACATGTGGAATCTAAAGAATAAAATAAACAACAATGACAACAAAAAAAGTGGAAACAAGCTCATAGATATAGAGAATATTTTGAGGGCTACTAGATGGGAGGGAGGGTTGGGGGTGGTGATGAAAAAAGACAAAGGGATTAAGAAGTACAAATGGATAGATACTAAATAATCATGAAGATATAAAGTGTAGCATAATAAAAATATTCAACAATGTTGTAAAAAATATAAGGGGGAGAGGGCTACTTGATTTAATGGGATGACCACTTCATGAGTTATAGAGATCTCTAATCACTATGCTGTACAACTGAAACTAATATATTATTGTATGCCAACTATACATGAAAGAAAAAAAAAACTCATTGAATTATATAATGTAAATATGAGCAACTAATTGTCTATTATACTTCAATAAAGCTGGGGGAAAAAATTCTTCCCCCCAAAAATAATTTTAGTTAATTAAGTATATTTTCAGACAGAAAAATATGAGAGTTTACCATTTACTTTGTTGAAAGAGCCATTGAAGGTTATCCTTCAATAAGAAAGACATTGAATTCAGAAGGCAAAACTAGGATGCCAGATCAATTCGAAAAAATAAATTTGGAATATTTAGGTAAATATAAATAAGAATTAACATTGGACAAAACCAACAATTATAGTAATGACTATGGGAGATTAAAATGTTTCTAGTATTTAGAAACTGAAATACCAGACATGTAGTATAAAACTGAATATAGGAGGGGGTAAATGGGGTTAAATTTTTTGAAAGGCCTTTTGAATTTTTCAGAAGGATATTTAGAGATATTAATTGATGTGTTAAAGTTTAAATGTTATCACCTAAAATTTAGATGTAATACGTAACTTCCAAATCAGCCTTGGATAAAAAGGAAGACATAAAGAAAACTTAAAGAATTCAATGGAAGACAGGAAAAGAGAAAAAAAAGAAGCAAAAAGAAAACATGATAAATAGAAAATACAATGAGATAGCAGAAATAAGTTCAAGTATATCAGTAGTCACAATAAATATAAGTAGGCAAAACTTGTATATAAAGAGAATAAATTCTAGTTGGCAAGAGTGGAATCATTAGTGTTACCATAGATTTCATATAAAACTGAATTTGTAAGCTGTCTAAAGAACATCGTTAGAAGAAGCTCATCTACTCTACTAATTTTTATTTTTTAAATTTTATTTATTAATTATTTTAAGTAAGTAATATTTGCACATTAAAAAGAGGAAAGCAATTTTTTTCATATCTTGTTTAAAATAAACAAAACTTGGAAATAACTTAAATGTCAATCAGAGAGTTAAGGAAGCAATGATATAATTATATCAAAGAATTCTAGCTAGCAATTTAACTGAAGTAGCTTGATAGGCATTAAAATGAAAATATCTCAAACAGGTGATTGTTGCAGAGTGATATGTGTTAAGATACCAATTATTTTTAAATACCCACACACATAATATTAGGTGAAACCATACAAAATTACCAACATTTCGATTACTAAAATGGTAATTTTATACAAAATGCATATTTTATGGGTACATTTATGTGTCTAAATTCATAGAAAAAGCTTTGCAAGCATACACATTAGTGATGGTAGACAGAGGGAACTTTAGACTTACCTGTAATAATTTAACTTTCTATAAGAAAAATATATTAATATTTATAATATGTAATTATAATATATATGTTAATAGTTAATTTAAAATATTACCTCATTATATCTATTGAGTGACTATTATGGATAAATCATATTGTAGCAAAGTTTTGGTGTATTTTTACATTGCTCTATTCTCCTCCTCCCAGCAAAGAACTTTTAAGATTTTTAATAATTTGACCTAAGAGTGTTAGTTCCAATGTGTCTTTGATCTGTCCTTCCAATTGTAACCACACACATCCCATTGTCATAGCTAGATGGTATTTACAAGGTAAATACAATATTTTAAAATAAAAGTTATTGGGTATCATTCAAGCCTCTTTTCTTCAAAGCTGTTAATGCTACATACATCCTAGAAAAATATCACACTAGTGGAGAAAACAAGCTTTCAATGAAGCCTCATCTTCCCAAGTCAAGAAAAGAAAATCAATATCCATCCCAAATTGCCACTAGGATGAGAAGAAAGTAAACTACAGAGTGAGCTTTCAGAAACTCCTGGGACCTGATGCAGCCTAACATGCTCCCAACATTCTGACCTCTGCTGTCAATCATTATTCACCAATAGCCCATTCTTCTTATACAATTATCATCTGTTCCCCAGACATCAACATTTTGATATAACTGGGTGAGGGGGCTGTCATTTATCATTATTTTGGGAATAAAGAGACAGTAAAGCAACTTTGGAGTGGATATTCCCCTGCATTCCACATATTCTGGGTTTACAGAGAAGTGTACTCCCTTTTTATATCTAAGGGCCCTATATTTTATCAACAGAAATACTAAACTTAAAGTCTTTTAGAAAGAAAACCATTACTTGAAAGACTTCAGCTTCCATTTCAGGGAATTTTTTACTTATAATGATGAACCACATAAGGCACATCAGTCAGCCAGCCCAACCAAACAAGGATAAGCACAAATATGATGCTCTGCCATTTGAGTAATTTGTTCAATTATATACAGCTACATGCAAGGAAAAATTTCCCTTGCAGTGAATTACAATAATGAGCTTAATTCATGGCAATTGATCTGACAGACTCATCAAGTTTTTTTTCCCCCCTTTTGAATAAATCTGCTTTTGGTTTTTGAATTCTTCTATCAAATTGTTAGGCATAATCTCAATTCAACTCTTTGGTCAAATTAGTTTTCTCATCCCTATACAGTGAGTTTTGCTTTAAAGCTCCAAGGTCTTCACAGTTTTAGTTTTTTACTTGCAGGAAGATGAAGACTCCATGCATTAATTTTACATAGAAACATTTTTTATTATAGATAATAATCTAGAAGATTGGAAAATGATAGAGAATTATTCTAAATAATCCAATTACTTCTGTATATAGCTGTGTTCTCATAGTAAAATGTTTTCATATTACCACTGGTAGCATTGTCCTTCTTTGCTCCCCATTTATACTACTGTGTTTATTTATATAGCATTTTCTTCTTCAAAGATCCAAACATTTTCCAGATATTAACTCACGTATCGAAGGTAGAATCATAAAATAGAGGCTATTATTGCCATTATAAAGCTGAAGAAGAATCGTGAAAAAATGTATTTGCATAAAAAAGACTTCTCAGAGCAGAAACTCAGTTATAGAACCTCATGATACAAAGAGATGGAAAGGAATTTAGAAATTACTTCCTCGCAGGTGTTATCGATAAAAAAAAATCTTAAGTTTAGAGAATGTGAGGTGTTTAACTTTACATAGCAAGTTAATGACAAACCTGAGGCTAGAACTCGAATATTCAAACTCCTACACTAGTACTATTTCTACTACATCATGGTAAGCAAAGGTGTGTAGGATAAAATAAAGGGAAAGGAGAGAGATAAAGTAGATTTTTTCAGTACCATTTTAGGCATGACATCAACATGGATATCAAAGATATTCAATCTTAGAAATATTTCAAAGCTGATATGGCAGTTCAAGTTCCACATATTTAAGTCCGCACCATAGGAGAAAGGGAGGAAAACAATGATCTTAGAAGCTATAGTCACCAGAAACAGTCAGAAGACAAAGATTATTTAGATAAAATTGTCATAGTTAGGTATCACATGTGGCACAGTAACATGGCACACTATTATCTATCTTAAACCATGAGTTTAGATTATTTTTCAGGAGGGTAATATAACTTTATTTTTTGGCTATTTGCAGGGAGATGACTGCAATGTTTAGAATAATGACTAGGATGGAAATAATCTTACCTTCTTTCACCTTTACGTTATATGATCTATGAAGAGAAAGCATAATAATAAACCTTTGGTCTCATATATAAGAAGTTATTCTTCAAAGCCAAAAATTAGATAGGTAAAGGCAGCTTCTTAGAGTTAGTGTCTGGCAACAGAATGAAGGCTCCTTACCTGTTGTAGACAGCTTACCAGTTACTTATAGTTGTAGTTCCCAAACTGTGCAATGAGACACTCTGTCATGTGTAAACAAACCAACAAGGGTGCCACAAGTTATTTTAAAATTTTGAGGGGAACACAGCAGTAGTCAACACCTATAATGCACAGGTCGAACTACTAGCTTGAGATAAGTACAGTTTAACACTAGATTATTTCCCAGTCTTTTGATTATGTCACTTATTCTGTTGTTGACGTGACAAAAGTAAATGCTGCTAGGGATAGAGATATGGTGGGGGATAGCACAAGAGAGTTGCCTTGTGATGATTGAACAGTTATGTTTTCGATTGAGGTGGTAG
This sequence comes from Pteropus medius, assembly GCF_902729225.1. Classification (NCBI taxonomy): domain Eukaryota; kingdom Metazoa; phylum Chordata; class Mammalia; order Chiroptera; family Pteropodidae; genus Pteropus; species Pteropus medius. The sequence goes on from NW_024340851.1 coordinate 2,160,733, forward strand.
TTACATGAACCTATGTGAGTGACAAAATTGCACAAAACCACAAATGCACACTAAAAAATGCATGTAAAAACTGGCGAACTCTATTTAAGGTCTGTAGATTGTACTAATATACATTTCCTGCAATTGTTATTATACTATATTATACAATAATATATGTATTATACATATTATAAATTACATATATGTATTATACAAAATATATTATACATATTATATAATATGTAAAATATTATCATTGAGGAAACAGGATAAAGGATTAACATGACATTTTTGTAATATTTTTAAATTATTTAAAAAAAACTAAAATTATTTTTATTGAGATATATTTTTATAGCATATATTTTGTCCATTTAAAGTGTACAGTTTAATGCTTTGTACTGTATAAACAGTTGTGCAACCATGAACACAATCAATTTAAGAAAATTTTCATCATTCCAAATTAAAATCCTGTATCTTTTAACCATTACCCAACAACCACCTCATTTTCCCCACCAAGCCAACCACTAATTTGCTTTCTTTCTCTATAGATCTTCATGTTCTGGAAATTTCACATGGATAGAATAATACAATATACAGACTATTGTGACTGGCTTCCTTTACATAGCATAATGTCTTTAAGGTTCGTTTGTGTTGTAGTATGTATCAGTACTTCATTCTTTTTATTGCTGGATATTGTTCCATTCTATGTAAGCATATTTTGGTTTCCACTTATCAATTTATAAACATTTTAATTTTTCTACTTTTTGTCTATTAAGAATAATGCTACTATAAACATTCATGCACAAGTATTTGTGCTGACATATGCTTTCAGTTCTCTTGGGTACAGCCATATCTCAGAGATATTGCAGGTTTCATTACAGATCGCCACAATAAAGTGAATATCACAATAAAGTAAGTCACAGAATTTGTTTGGTTTCCCAGTGTATATAAAAATTATGTTTACATTATATGTAGTTTATTAAGTCTGAAATAGCATTATGTCTAAAAAACAATGTACATAGCTTAACTAAAAAATATTTTATTGTGAGGGTTTCCAGTCAAGATGGCAGAGTAGGTAAATACTGTGCCTGCCTCCTATCATGAACACATTAAAATTAAAACTAAATTATAGAACAATTAACCTAGAGAACCATCTGAAGACTAGATGAATGGAGGTCTAATAACTAAAAATATAAAGAAGAATCCATATCAAGGCTTATAGGAGGGATGGAGATGAAAAACAGGCTGGCCCCACACCCATGTGTGGAGTTTGAGAATCAAGAGGAGATATCTCAGTTGCAGAAGTACCCCCTGAGGAGCAAGGGATCACAGCCCCATACTAGGCTCCCCAGCCTGAAGCACTAGTGCCAGGAACCCCCACAACATCTGACTGTAAAAATTGGCAGGTATTCTGTTTGTCCGGTGAGACAAAAGGCTGCTGGAAATCCAGGTATCCACTCAAAGGGTGCGCGCACAGACTTTCTCACTCCCAAGCACTGACACTGGGCTCAGCAGAGGGATAGTGGCTCTGGAGGTGCAAGAGACATACAGAGAAAGACTGAGTTGTGTGGCTTTAGTGTGAGGGCTAGAAAAATAGCTGCCATTTTTCCTGTGCTAAGCCCTCCTCCTGTACAGCCTGCAGGTGGGTACCATCTTTCTTATGTTGAGCTCTCCTTCCACATGGTCAAGTCTGAATCTACATAGGCCTGGTTAACTCCACTTGCACCATACTGGTGACTCACTGGGACCCACTTCACCCAACTGACTGCCACCTAAGTTTCTTTCAGCAGCTGAGTCTTATGGGCAGCCAGCAGGTGGTGGCTTGGGGTGCCCTGGGACTCTGAGCTTCCCCAGGCTTGGTACTAGTGGAAGCCAGCCTTGGTTCACAGTGTGGGCTCTCCCACACACCTCCAGGTCCAGCACAGGCAGCAAATAATTGCGGATCACTTTGCATCTCCTAACAGGTAGCCTCAGACCAGTCACAGGCAGCAGCTAAACTTGGCCTACACAGGAGTGCCTTCCAAGAGGCCACAGAACCAGAACATCCAATGGCCAACTTCAAGCCATAACAGAATACCACCCAATTAGTCCCAAAAGAATCACACCAAAAGGGTGGTCTTGGAAGACACCTGAGCACCTGGGGCAAATTCACTCTGTGGGGTCAACTCCCACACAGCAACTCCTATGCTATGGTCATGGCTGATTCTCACAGCCAGCAAGTCTGAGAGTCAACTCCACCCACTGATGTGCCAACAGCAATCAAGGCCCAACTACAACAGGAGGGCATATGCAACCCACACAAGGGACACTTTTGGAGCACCCAACTCAGGTTATCAAGGAGATTGTGCAACTAGGCCCCACAGGACACCTACTATATAAGGCCACCCGGCCAAGACTGAAAGACGTAGCAGCTCTACCTAATAAATATAAACAAACAAGAGAGACAGCCAAAATGCGAGACAATGAAACATATCCCAAATGAAGGAAAAGGAGAATATTTCAGAAAAATAACTGAACAAAATATAGGAAAGCAATCTACTATATACAGAGTTCAAAACACTGAATATGAGGATGCTCAAAAAACTTAGTGAGGCCTTCAACACAGAGATAGCACACACACAAAAAGACAAACTATTAAAAAGAACCAGTCAGAAATAAATAATACAAGAACTGAAATGAAGAATTCACTGGAAGAAAATAAGAGCACATTTGATGAAGCAGAGGATCAGATCAGTGATATGGAAGACAAGATAGCAGAAAACACCCAATTGGAACATCAAAAATAGAAACCAGTCAAAAAAAGAGGATAGTTTAAGGGACCTCTGGGACAACATCAAGCGTAACAATATTTCCATCATAAGAGTACCAGAAGGAGAATAGAGAGTGCAAGGGAATGAGAAACGATTTGAAGAAATAATGACTGAAAACTTCTCTAAACTGATGAAGGAAATAGACACACAAGCCCAAGAGGCTCAAAGAGTCCTAAACAAGATGAACTCAAAGAGGCCCACACCAAGACACGTCATAATTAAAATATCAAAGGTTAAAGACAATGAGAGAATCTAGAAAAGCAACAAGAAAAGGCAGTTAGTAAACTACAATGGAGATGATTTCTCAACAGAAACTTTGCAGGCCAGAAGGGATTGGCATGAAATATTCAAAGTGATGAAAAGTAAGAACTTACAACCAACATTACTCTACCAGAAAAGGTATCATTTGAAAGAGAGATAAAGAGCTTCTCAGACAGGAAAAATCTAAAGGAATTCATTACTACCAATCCATTATTAAAAAAACTGTTAGACAGACTTCTTTAAGAAGAAAAGGGGAGGAACATAAATATGAATAATAAAAAGATAATCACTATGTACTTATAAATAATCACTTTAAATATAAATGAATTAAATGCTCCAATCAAAAGACGTGGGGTAGCTGAATTAATAAGAAAATAAGACCCATACATATGCTGTCTACAGGAGACCCACTTTAGATCAAAAGACACATACAGATTGAAGGTAAAGGAATGGAAAAATATTTCATTCAAATGGAAATGAAAAAGAAGATGGGGTAGCAATACTTGCATCATACAAAATAGACATTAAAACAAAGTCTATAATAAGAGATAAAGAAGGATATTTCATAATGATAAAGGGATCAATACAAAAAAGAAGATATAACATTTGTAAACATTTATGGACCCAACATAGGAGCACTTAAATATATAAAGCAAATATTGTCCAACATAAAGGGAGAGATCAACAGTAATACAGTCATAGTAGAGGACTTCAATCCCCATTGACATCAGTGGATAGATCTTTCAGAAAGAAAATCAACAACAAAACAGCAGCATTAAACGATGCAGTATAGCAGATAGATTTAACTGATTTAATATTTTTAGAGCAATTTCACCACAAAATAGCAACATGGAACGTTTTCAAAAGTAGGACACATGATAGTTCATAAAACTAGTCTAAATAAATTTAAGAAGATTGAAATTATATTGAGCAATCATTTTGTCCAATCACAATGGTATAAAACAAGAAATTAATTCAAGGAAAAAACTGAAAAAATCATGGAAGCTAAAATACAAGCTACTTAACAGTGAATGGGTTAACAATATTATCTAGGAAGAAATCAAAAGATAACTTGTGAGAATGACATCAGAAACATGTCAGAGTGAGAGACATCCCCAGATCTTTCCCCTTGAAATAACGAAAAGCTGAACATCTAAAACTCAACGAAAAGCACTTAAACTGCACACCAACACATCTGAGCACGGGATCTGCGCATAAGAGCTACCACAAGTCAGAACCTTGGGAATCAGGCAATAGATTGGGAGAAACAAAAGAAGCTGCCTCTTGAAGCCGAACTACCTGAAGAAGGAGGGAGAGGGGAGAAGGTATGGCAGATTCCCTGAACAATCCTGCCCGGGATAGCTGTGAGCTCCATGCAACCAGCATCAGTGCTCAGGCATCGGGGCAGAAGGAAGAGAAATGATGATAGCAGAGCAGCAGGGATGGCAGAGAAAGAACAGTTGATTTTTACAAGCCACAATTGCAAAACCAAGGCTGAGCAGTAGCCCCCATGCCCCAACCCAGAAGGCTCCTCCCCACATATTCTCCAAGACTGAACACTTCAGATCCAGAGGGGAATCTGAGCAAATGCTACTGAAACTGTCGCCAACACTGACAGGGACTGAGACTGAGGATAGAGAGCACAACTGAATATCTATAAGAAAAAAGAGATATTAAGACTTTATATAAAGCAGGGATCCAAGAGGCTTACCTGCCACCTACAGGAAACCAAAAGAAAAATGTTCTCTTTGCAACAGCCTAAAGAGAGACCTTTACATGATAAATATTTTCCGGAAAAAAAAAGCAGAATACACTTTTATTAATACCCGGGTGGAGAAATAGTCCATTAAACACCATGAACAACCAAGATGACATGGCAGCTCAGAAAGAAAGAGAAAAACTTCCAGAAAGTAAGCTTAAAGACATAGAAATATGTGACTTCAGTGACAGAGAAATGAGGATGGTACTTCTGAAAAAAAACTCAGTGAGATCCAAAATAATTTATATCAACAATTTCAGGAATTGAAAAAAAAAACAACTAGATCAGCAGAATGAGTTCTTTAAAAAGGAGATTGAAATCCTCTAAAGAAACAAAGATAAATTCTGGAGATAAAGAACACACTAGAAGAGATGAAAAATGAAATAGCAAGTTTGGGCAATAGAGTCAACCAAATTGAGGAAAGATTCAGTGATATCAAACACAGAAATCTATAAATAAATCAGGAAGAAGAGAGAAATCAAGAAAGGGAAAATAATGAAAGAGAAATACAAGAATTATCTGATAATATCAGGGGAGAAAACATAAGAATAATGGGCATTCTCGAAGGGGAAGAAAAGAACTAGAGATTAGAAAGCATTTACAGACAAATAGTCGATGAGAATTTCCCAAATCTAAGGAATGAGCTGCAGCTTGGAATTCAAGAGGTCAACAGAACACCCAATTATCTCAACCCAAAAAGGCCTTCTCCAAGACACATTGTATTAAAATTATCAAAAATCAATGACAAAGACAGAATTCACAGGGCAGTCGGGGAAAAGAAGACAGTAACCTATAAAGGAAAATCCATTAGATTATATTCAGACTTCTCAGCACAAACATTACAGCTAGAAAGTAGTGGAACCAAACATTCAAACTATTAAGTGAAAGGAACTACCAACCAAGAATAATGTATCCAGCTAAACTCTCCCTTAGATATGAAGGAGAAATAAAGATCTTTCCAGATATACAAAAACTGAGGGAATTCTCCATGAGGCCTGCACTACATGAAATACTGAAAGGGGTCAGCTCTCCTAAAACAAAATTACAAAAAAAAAAAAAGAATATACATAACTAGGAGTAAGGCGACAAGCAGGCAGATAGAAGCAGAGGAGTGCAACCCTTACTAACAACAGGGCATCATAAGCTTAAACAAGAAGAAGAGATTTGCTATAGCAAAATAATAATGAACATTCAGCACACATAGGGACAAATAGAGAAAACAATGACTGAAAAAGGGAAGATTTAAAGAACCAGATTCACAAAGAGAAATGAGGACAAGGCACATGCAGAAGAAAACAGAA
>NW_024340851.1:2170540-2194305 GCF_902729225.1 Pteropus medius
ATGAACACATATGCAAAAATCCTAAAAAAAGATACTAGTGAACCGAATACAGCAACATATTAAAAGGATTATACAGCCCAATCAAGTGGACGTCACCCAGGGGCACAGGGATGGTTCAAAATATGCAAATCAATTAATGTGATACATCATATAAACATATTAAAATTAGGAATTATATAATCTTATCTGTAGATGTAGAACAAGCCTTTGACAAGATACAGCATCCATTTATGATCAAAACACATTACAAAATCAGTGTAGAAGGAAAGTACCTTAACATAGTAAACACCATATATGAAAAACTCTCAGGCAACATTATACTTAATGGTGAAAAACTAAAAACATTTTCTCAAAGATCAGGAACAAGACAGGGCTGTCCACTATCACAATTGTTATTCAGCATAACATTGGAGGTCCTAGCTAGAAAGATATAAAAGGCATCCAAATAGGAAACTTCAAAGAAGTCAAGCTGTCACTATTTGTGGATGACATGATTCTCTATAATAGAAAACCCTAAAGACTCCACAAGAACACTACTAGAAACAATAAGCAAATACAGTAAAGATTCTGGATACAAAATCAACGTTCGAAAATCCGTAGCATTCCTGTACTCTAATAATGAAGTGTCAGAAAAAGAAGTGGAAAAAATAATTCCTTTCGCAATTACAAAAAAATAAAATAAAATAAAATACCTAGGAATAAATTTAACGAAACTTGTGAAAAACCTATATAATGAAAACTATAAGATCCTGTTAAAAGAAATTGAAGCAGACACAAAGAAACAGAAAGATATTTCACAACAATGACTGAAAAAGGGAGGATTCAAAGATCCAAATTCACAAAGGCGAATGGAGATAAAGCACGTGCAGAAGAAAATAGACAACTGTATATATATATATATATTATATATATATATATATAACTATCCTTTACATATTCATAATGGTAACCACACACCAAAGATTCAGAACTGAAGTATATAACATGGAACAAGAAGAACCAGAGGCAAAACCCACAAAAGCCAGTCAAAAAAAAAAGAAAAAACACAGAAATTAATGGACAAGAAAGCAATGGAAGCACTGAGCTACTAGAAAGCAAAAGATAAAATGACTATAAGAAGACCTTATATATCAATAATCACCCTATATGTAAATGAACTGAACTCACCAATAAAAAGGCACAGAGTTGCAGAATGGATCAAAAAGCATGACCCTACCATATGCTGCCTCCAGTAGACACATCTCAGCTCCAAAGACAAATATAGACTAAAAGCGAAAGGGTGGAAAATGATATTTCAAGCAAATGGCAATCAGAGAAAAGCGGGAGTAGCAGTACTAATATCAGATAAAATAGACTTCACAATAAAAAAGGTAAATAAAGATACTGAGGAATACTTCATAATGATAAAGGGAGTCATGCACCAAGAAGACATAACACTTATTAATTTCTATGCTCCCAATCAGGGAGCCCCGAAACATATAAAGCAATTACTAACAGAACTAAAGAGAGAAACGTACCAAAACACCATTGTAGTAGGGGACCTAAATACTCCACTGTTGGATATGGACATATCATCCAAATAGAAAATCAATGAGGAAATAACAACCTTAAATGACACTTTAGTCCAACTGGACATAATTGACATTTACAAAGCCTTCCATCTCAAAACAGCTGCTGATACATTCTTAGCCAGTGCACATGGAACATTCTCAAGAATCAACAACATACTAAGACACAGAGATAGCCTCTACAAAAGTGAAAGGGTTGAAATCATACCAACTATATTCTCTGATCATAATGCTTTGAAACTAGAGATCAACTGCAAAAAGAAAGAAGGAAAAAACACAAATACATAGATATTAAACAACATGCTACTGAAGAATAACTGGGTCAGAGAATAAATAAAATCAGAGATCAAGAGATACACAGAAATGAATGATAATGATAATACAACATATCAAAACTTTTGGGACATGGCAAAAGTGGTAATAATAGGAAAGTTCATATCATTACAGCCCTATCACCAAAAATAAGAATGAGCTCGAATAAACAACCTAACACTTCATCTTAAAAAAATAGAAAAAGAAGAAGAAATGAAGCTGAAAGTCAGCAAAAGGAAAGAAACAATCAAAATTAGAGGAGAAATAAATGAAATTGAAAACAAAAAAAGATAGAAAAATAAATGCAACCAAGAGCCGGTTCTTTGAGAAGGTTAATAAAATTGACAAACCCCTGGCTAGACTCACTAAAGAAAAAAGAGAAAGAACACAAATAAACAAAATCAGGGATAAAAGAGTGGAAATTATGACTGATATCACAGAAATACAAAGGATCATACAAGAATACTATGAAAAAGTATATAACACCAAATTTAATAACTTAGAAGAAATAGACCAGTACTTAGAAAAATACAACCTTCTAAGACTGAATCAAGAGGAACTGGAAACTCTAAATAGACCGATCAACAGTATGGAAATTGAAACAATCATCAAAAACCTACAAAAAGTAAAAGTCCAGGACCAGAAGTCTTCACCAGTGAATTCTACCAAACATTCAAAGAAGATTTAATACCTGTTCTCCTCAAACTCTTCCAAAAAATAGAAGTGGAGACAATACTTCCCAATATATTTTATGAGGCCAATATTACTCTGATATCAAATCCTGGTAAGGATAACACAAAAAAAGAAAACTACAGACCAATATCTCTCATGAACACAGATGAAAAAATCTTAATCAAGATACTAGCGAAGCGAATATAGCAACATATTAAAAGATTATACACCACAATCGAGTGGGCTTCATCCCAGGGGCACAAGGATGGTTCAACATACACAAAGCGATTAATGTGATACACCACATAAACAAATTAAAAAATAAGAATCATATGATTATATCAATAGATGCAGAAAAAGCCTTTGACAAGATACAGCATCCATTTATGATCAAAACACTACACAAAATTGGTATAGAAGGAAAGTACCTTAACGTAATAAAGGCCATCTATGACAAACCCTTAGCCAACATTATACTTAATGGTGAAAAACTAAAAACCTTCCCTCTAAGATTGGAAACAAGACAAAGCTATCCACTATCGACACTGTTATTCAATATAACATCGGAGGTCCTAGTGAGTGCAATCAGGCAAGAGAAAGATATAAAAGGCATCCAAATAGGAAACTTCGAAGAAGTCAAACTATTTGTGGATGACATGATTCTCTATACAGAAAACCCTAAAGACTCCACAAGAACACTACTAGAATCAATAAGCAAATACAGTAAAGTCTCTGGATATAAAATCAACATTTGAAAATCCATAGCGTTCCTCTAACAACGAAGTGTCAGAAAAAGAAGTGGAAAAAATAATTCCTTTCGCAATTGAAACAAAAAGAATAAAATATCTAGGAATAAATTTAACGAAACATGTGAAGGACCTATATAATGAAAACTACAAGACCCTATGAAAAGAAATCGAAGAAGATACAAAGAAATGGAAAGGTATTCCGTGTTCTTGGATTGGAAGAATCAACATAGTTAAAATGACCATATTACCTAGAGCAATATACAGATTTAGTGCAATCCCCATCAAAATCTCATCGACACTTTTTAAAGAAATGAAACAAAAAATCTTCAGATTTGTATGGAAGCACAAAAGACCCGGAATTACCAAAGCCATCCTGAGAAAAAAGAACAAGGCTAGAGGCATTACTCTACCTAACTTCAAATTATACTACAAAACCACAATAATCAAAATGGCATGGTATTGGCAGAAAAACAGACAGTGGAACAGAATCAAGCATCCAGAAATAAACCCATGTTTAAATGGGCAAATACTTTTGGACAAAAAAAGCCAGAAACATACAGTGGAGAATGGAAAACCTCTTCAATAAATGGTGCTGGGATAACTGGAAAGCCACCTGCAAAATAATGAAACTACACTGTTGTCTATCACGACACACCAAATTAACTCGAAATGGATTAAGGAACTAAATATAAGTCTTGAAATAATAAAATGCATAGAAGAAAACATAGGAACTAAACTCAAGGACCTTGGACTTAAAGAGGATTTTATGAATTCGATCTCAAAGGCATGGAAGTAAAAGCAAAAATAAATGAATGGGACTACATCAAACTAAAAAGCTTCTGCATAGCAAAAGAAATCGTCAAGAAGGTATAGGCAACCATCCGAATGGGAAAATATATTTGCTAGCAACGCCTCCGATAAGGGCCTAATATCCACAATATACTAAGAACTCATGCAACTCAATAACAACAACAACAACAACAAAAATCCAGTTCAAAAATGGGCAGAAGACCTGAACAGACACTTCTCCCAAAAAGACATACAAATGGCCAACAATCATGAAAAGATGCTCGTCATCGCTAGCTATTAGGGAAATGCAAAGCAAAACCATAATGAGATACCCTCTCACTCCTGTCAGAATAGCTATTATCAACAGGATAAGTAATAACATATGTTGATGAGGATGTGGAGAAAACATTGCTGGTGGAGATACAAATTGGTACAGTCACTATGGAAAATGGTATGCAAGTTCTTCAAAAACCAAAGAATTCATCTACCACATGATCTAGTAATCCCTCTACTGGGTATTTACCCCAAAGTCTTGGAAACTCATATCCAAAATGATATTTGCACACCAATGTTCATTGCGGCATTATTCACAGTGGCCGGGACATGGAAGCAACTGAAGTGCCCTATAATAGATGATTGAATATAGAAGCTGTAGTACATATATACAATGGAATATTACTTTACTATCAAAAGAGATGAAATACTGCCATTTGCAACAACATGGATAGACAAACGAACAGAGTCATGGACATGGACAATAGACTAGTGGTTACCAGAGGGTGAGGGGGAGGGAGGAGGAGGAAGATAGATGGGGTAAAAGGGGTCAAGTATGTGGTGACAGAAAGAAATCTAACTATGGGAGGTGAACACACAATGTAAATATATATTTACTTTACCGTTAAAATGTACAGCTGAAACTTACTGGATTTCATTAACCAATGTCATCATAAAAAAAAAAGTAAATTAAAAAATTAAATAAATAAATAAATAAATCTAAATATTAGAGAAAACATATATAAAATAAAAAAAAAGATAATGAGACAATTGAAAATGAAAACACAATGATGCCAAGTCTATGAGATACAGCAAAAGCAGCCCTAAGAGGGAAATTTATAGCAATACAGGCTTACCTCAAGAAACAAAAAAAGACTTTTTTTTTTTCCAGTCAAGATTGTGGAGTAGATAAACACTGTGCTTGCCTGCTCTCACAGATAAATCAAAATTAGAACTAAACTACAGAACAACCATCATTGTAAATGAACTGAAGCTTAGCTGAACAAAAGTCCTACAACTAGGGACATACAGAAGATGCTACGTCAAGACTGGTAGGAAGGGAGGAGAAGCAGCAAGGGCTGATCCCACACCTGTTAAAAATCGGGATGGATATCTCAGTTGTAGAGGTCCTCTCTGAGGAGCGATGGGTCCCAGACCCACATCAGACTTCCCAGCCAAGGGTTCCAGTGCTGGGAAGAGAAGGCCCCAGAACACTGGATATGAAAATCAGCAGACATTGTGGCTGAGTTAGATGGAGGGTTGCAGGAGTCCCAGGCATTCCTCTTAAAGGGCCAGTGTATGGACTTATCCTCTGAGAACTTGCTTTGAGGAAATGGCTCGAAAGGCACCAGGAACATATGGGGAGAAACTGAATTGTCTAGCTACAGTGCGAGAGCTGAAGGAGCAGCTTTCTCTGAGACAGAAGTGCGGATAGAATCTATTGTTCTTTTGTTGAGCCTTCATCCTTCCCAGCTTGCAGACATAGGCAGCCACCATATCTATATCTCCATCAACCTAGCTAACAGGGGTCACCCTGCCCTAGTGTTTCCTTGAGACCATGCCTGATACTATTTACAGGCCCACTCTAGCCATTTCCAGTGAATTTTCCATACAGATGGTCTGTCTTGGCTCATGCTCTGGGCTTTTGTAAAATCTCTCAAATGTTTACAAAACGTAAACAAGCAGCATTTGACCTCGGTGTGCCCCATACCTCTAGCTGATATATCTCCTCAAGCAAAGGAAACAAAAGAAAAAGTAAATAAAAGGGACTACATCAAACTAAAATCTTTTTGCATAATCAAGGAAACTATCAACAAAATGAAAGGACAACCCACAAAATAGGAGAAGATATTCACCAATGATACATCCGATAACAGGTTAATATTAAAAATTATAAGTAACTCATACAACTCAACACCAAAACCCACAAACAATCCAAACAAAAAATGGGTGGAGGACCCAGACTGACATTTCTCCAAAGAGGACATACGGATGGCAAATAGACATAAGAAGAGATCATCAATCATCAGAGAAATGCAAATTAAAACCACAATGAGATATCACCTCACACATGTCAGAATGGCTATCATCAATAAATCAACAAACAAGGGCTGATGAGGATGTAGTGAAAAGGGAACCATCATGCACTGTTGGATGGGATTACGAATTGGTGCAGCCACTATGGAAAACAGTATGGAGGTTCCTCAAATAATTAAAATAGAACTATCTTATGACCCAGCAATTCCATTTCTTGGTATATATCCAAAAAAAATCAAAAACACTATAAGATATATGCACCCCTATGTTCATTGCAGCATTATTTACAAGAGTTAAGATATGAATGCAACCTAAGTGCCCATTAATAGATGATTGGATAAAGGAGCAGTACATATATACTAAGAAATATTACTCAACCATAAATAAGAATGAATTTTTATCTTTTGTTGACAACATGGATGGACCTAGAAGGTATTATGCTAAGTGAAATAAGTCAGACAGAGAAAGACAAATGCCATATGATCTCACTTATAAGTGGGATCTAAAGAGCAAAATAAACAAAGCAACAAAACGGAAACAGACTCATAGATACAGAGAACAAACTCTTATCGCCAGATGGGAGGGGAGTTGGGGGGCTTGGTGAAAAAGGTGAAGGGATTAAGTAGAAATTGGTAGTTACAAAATAATCATGAGGATATAAAATACAGCATAGGGAATATAGTCAATAATATTGTAATATCTATGTATAATGCCAGGTGGGTAGTAAAATAATCAGGAGCATTGCTTCATAAATTATATAAATGTCTAACAACTATGCTGTACATCTGAAACTAATATAGAATAATACTGATTGTCAATTACAATTGAAATATAAAAAAATAAAGTTTATATGCATTAGTTAACCTAGTTAAATTAATGTAGCAAAAACCAACCACAATAAAATTTAAGTGTTTCGCCAAAAAAAAAAAAATACTTTATTGCTAAAAAAATGCTAATTATTATTTGCACCTTCAGTGAGGTAACTTTTTACTGATGGAGGGTTTTGCTTCAATGTTGATGGCTGCTTACTGATCAGAGTGGTAGTTGCTGAAGATTCAGTGTGGCTGTGACAATTTATTAAAATAAAACAATGAAGTTTGTCACATTGATTGACTTACTTTCACAAAGGATTTTCTGTAAAATGCAATGCTGTTTGATAGCATTTTATCCACAATAGAACTTCTTTCAAAATAGAATCCTATCCTCTCAAATATTTCTACTGCTTTATCAAGGAAGCATATATAATTTTTTAAATCCTTTGTTGGCATTTCATAATCTTTACATTATCATAATCTTCACAGCACCTTCACCAGGAATAGATTCCATTTCAAGAAACCACTTTCTTTGCTCATCCATAAGAAATAACTCCTCAACCATGAAAGTTTTACCCTGAGATTACAGCAATTCATTCACATCTTTAGGATCCACTTCTAATTCTAGTTTTCTTGCTGTTTCCACCATATCTGCAATCACTTCCTCTACTGAAGTCTTGAACCTTTCAAAGTCGTTCATGAGTATTCAAATCAATTTCTTCCAAAAATCTGTTAATGTCAATATTTTGACTTCTTCCCATGAATCACAAATGTCCTTAATGGCATGTAGAATAAAGAATCCTTTCTAGATCGTTTTCTATTTACTTTGCCTAGATCCATCAGAGGAATCATTACCTATGGCATCTATAGATATAAAATGTATTTCTTAAATAAGACTTGAAAGTCAAAATTATTCCTTGATCCAGAGGCTGCAGAGTGGATGCTGTGTTAACAGGCATTAAAACAACATTAATCATATTGTACACCTCCATTGGAGCTTTTAGGTGACCAGGTACATTGTCAATGAACAATAATATTTTAAAAGGAAATGGTTTTCTGTGCAGTAGGTCTCAACAGTGGGCTTAAAATATTCAGTAAACCATGTTGTAAACAGATGTACTGTCATCTAAGATTTGTTGTTACATTTATAGAGCATAGGTATAGTAGATTCAGCACAATTTTTAAAAGCTTTAGGATTTTCAGAATGGTAAATGAGCATTGGCTTCAACTTAAAGTCATCAGCTTCATTAGCCCCTAACACCAGCCTGTCCCCTGACACTTTGAAGCCAGGCATTGACCTCCCTAGCTATAAAAGTCCTACATGATATCTTCTTCCAATATAAGACCATTTAATTTACATTGAAAATGTGTTGTATAGAGTAGCCGTCTTCATTAATTATCTTAGCTAGATCTTCTGGATAACTTGCTGCAGCTTTAATATCAGCATTTGCTGCTTTACCTTGCACTTTGATGTTATGAAGACAATTTCCTTCATTAAACCTCATGGACCAAACTCTGCTAGCTTCAAACTTGACTTCTGCAGCTTCCTCACCTCTCAGTCTTCAAAGAATTGAAGAGAGTGAGGGCCTTGCTCTTTCTTAGACTTTGACTTTAGGAGATATTGTAGCTGGTTTTAGTCTTCTATCAAGACAACTAAAACTTTCTCCAATTTGGTAATGAGGCTGTTTAATTTTTTATCATACTTGTGTTCACTGGAGTAGAACTTTTAATTTCCTTTAAGAACTTTTCCTTTGCATACACAACTCGAGTAACTGGCACAAGAGTCCTAGTTTTCAGCATATCTCAGCTTTCAACATGTCTTCCTCACTAAGCTTCATCATGTCTAGCTTTTTATTTAAAGTGAGATATGTATGATTCTTCAATTTATTTGAACACTTAGAGGCCATATTAGGGTCATTAACTGACCTAATTTTAATATTGTGTCTCAGGGAATATGGAGGCCCAAAGAGAGTGAGAGAGATCAGCTGGTCAGTGGAGCAGTCAGAACACACACAACTTTATTAAGTTTACTGTCTCACATGGGTGCAATTTGTAGCACCCCAAAACAATTATAATAGTAACATCAAAGATCACTGATCACAGATCACCATAACAAATATAATAATAATAGAAAGTTTGAAATATTGTAAGAATTACCAAAATGTGACTCAAAGACAGGAAGTGAGAAAATGCTGTGGGGAAAGTGTTGATAGTCTTGCTTCACTCAGGGTTGCTAGAAATTTCCATGTGTAAAAAAAAAAATATATCTGGGAAGTGCAATAAAGCAAAGTCCAATTAAACAAGGTATGCCTGTGTATATCTAGGCTGGAATTGTTGACTCATATGATAGTCTGCTTAGACTCTTGAGGGATGTCAGACTATTTTCCAAAGTGACTTTACCATTTTATATTCTTACCAGCAGTGTATAAGGGTATCAATTTATCTACATCCTCTCCAACACCTATTATTTTCTATTTTTATAATTATATCATAGTGTGTGTGTGTGTGAAGTGCTATCTCACTGTGGTTTTGATTGGCTTTTCACCTATGACTAATGTTGAGCATCCTTTCATGTGCTTATTGGCCATTCGTATGCCTTTTTTTGGATATATGGCTGTTCATATATTTTGTCCATTTTTATTAGCATTATTTGTCTTTTAATTGTTGAGTTGCAATAGTTCTTTATATATTCTAGATACAAGTCCCTTTTCAGATATTTGATTGAAAATATTTTCTCCCTTTCAGTGGGTTGTCTTTTTATTTTCTTTTCAAGTGAAAAAGCTTAAATTTTCAAGACTTCATTTCTTTATTTTTTCCCTTCTGTTAATTGTGCTTTTGTTGTCATCTTTTCTCTTAATTTCTTCTTCAATCTAGCTAATGTTTTGTCAATTTTGTTTATCTTTTACGAGATAATCGATATGAGATAATTCAACTTCACAAAGATGTGACCCAGGTTTTCTTTTAAAATTTTTATAGTAATAGCTCTTACATTTAGATCTTTGACCTATGTTGATTTTTATTAAATTTATCAGAATGACATTAGTTAATAAAATTATATAGGTTTCAAGTGTACAATTCAATAATAAGTCATATGTATATTGCATTGTGTGTTCACCACCCAAAGTTAAATTTCTTTCCATCACCATATATTTGACTCTTTTTAACTTTGTTTATGGTGTTAGGTAAAGAGTCCAAATTCACTTCTTTGCATGTGGATATCCAGCTTTTCCAACAACAGTTGTTGAAAAGACTTCCGCATTGAATTGTTTTGGTTCTTTAGACTAAAATCAATTGAATGTAAATCTGAGAGTATACTTCTGGATATTCTTATACTTAGCTAATACTGCACAATCCTGATTGCTGTAGCTTTACTGTGAGCTTTGAAAATTGGTTAAGTGCAAGCCCACCAACATTTTTTTTTCAAAATTATCTGGCCATTCCAGATCTTTTACATTTTCATATAAATTTTAGAAGCAGTTTGCCAGTTCCCACAAAGAAGTCAGCTGGGATTTTTATCAGGATTGTGTAGAATCTGTAGATCAATTTGAGTAGTATTGCTATCTTAACAATATTAAATCTTTTTATCCATAATTAAGGGATAGCTTTCCATTTATTTAGATATTTTAAATGTCTTTTAACAATGCATTTTTTTTTATTATGGTAAGAATATTTAATATGAGATTTACTGTCTTAACAAATTTTGAGTGTATAATACAGTATCATTAACTATAAGCACAATGTTGTTTAGCAGATCTCTATAGTTTATTCATATTCCCAAACTGAAACTTTATACCCATTGAAAAGCAAATCCCCATTTCTCCTCCCCAACCCTTGGCAACCACCATTCTACTTTCTGCTTCTATAATTTTTTCAACAATGTTTTATAATTTTTAGAATGTACATTTTGCACCTTTGTTAAACTATCATAGCATTTTGTTCTTTTTGATGCTATTGTAAATAAAATTGTTTTGTTAATTTAATTATTGGATTGTTCATTACAATGTTTGGAAATACTATTGAATTTCATAGATTGATCTTATATCCTGAAACCTTGCCAAACTTGTTTATAATTCTAAGAGTTTTTAGTGGATTCCTTAATAATTTCTATACATATAATATCACATTATCTATGAATAGACCTCTTCCTTTTCAATGTAGATGCCTCCTATTTCATTCCCTTGCCTACTTACCTGGGCTAGAACCTCTAGTAAAATGTTAAATATAAGTGGTAAGAGTAAACAATCTTGTCTTGTTCCTGACCTAAGGGAAAACTTTTCATCTTTCACTATTAAGTATGATGTTAGCTGTGGGTTTTTTGTAGATGTCCTTTATCAGGATGATGAAGCTTCCATCTATTCCTACTTTTGTGCATATTTTTTTATCATGCAAGGGCTTTGGATTTTGTCAAATTCTTTTCCTCCGTAAATTGAAATGGTTATGTGGTTTTTGTCTGTTAGTTTATTGATATAGTGCATTATGTTAATTGATCTTTTATGTTAAATCAACCTTGCATTATTGGAATAAATCCCACTTGAGCATTATGTCTAATCCTTTTACATATTTCTGTATTCAGTTTGACAATTTTGTTTTGTTTTGTTTTGTTTTTTGCTTATATTCATAAAAGGTATTGGTTTATAGTTCTCGTAATGTCTTTGACTGGTTTTGTTATCAGGACAAACTGGACTCAGAATAAATTGGAAAAATATTCCTAGTCTTCTAGTTTTACAAAGAGTTTGTTAAAGAATTGAATTTCATTATCCTTTAAATATTTAGTAGAAGCCAATAATGGAATCATCTGACCATGGGCTTTTCTTGGTGAGTAGTATGATATATATATATTTTTTTTTTAGTTATAAATTTTATCTCTTATTATAGGTCTATTCAAATTTTCTGCTTCTTCCTGAGTCAATTTTGGTAATTTGAATCTTTCTGAGAATTTGTCAATTTCACCTACGGTATCTAATTTATTGGCATGCAACTTTTCATAGTATCCCCTTATAATCTTTTATTTTTTCCATTTCTGAAAGGTTGGTGGTAATATTCCAGCTGTAATTCCTAATTTTTTATTTTGAATTTTCTTTGTTTCTTGTTCACTCTAGCTATTTTTTTAAATTTTGTCTATATTTTCCAAGAACCAACTTTGTTTTATTGGTTTTATCTATAGTTTTTCTAGTTTCCTTTTCATTGCTTTCCACTCTAATTATTTTTCATTCCTTATGCTTTATTTACATTGAGTTTGCTTATCTTTTCTCAGTGTCTTATGATGAAAGGCTAGGTCATTGATTTAAGATCTCCTTTAAAATAATAGATGTTTACAGCTATAACTTTTTGGTAATTACTGCTTTAACCACATCCTATAGGTTTTGGAGTGTTAGGATTATTTACATTCACCTCAAAATATTTTCTAATTTCTCTTCTGATTTCTTCTTTAATCCATTGGTTATTTTTATATATTTGTGAGTTTCCAGTTTTATTTCCGTTATTGATTTTTAATTTCATTTCGTTGTGTTCAGAGAACATACTTTGTATGATTTCAATGCTTTTAAATTTTTTGAGGTTTGTTTTATGGCCTGGTCTGTGGTCTATCCTGCACTTAGGGACTTGTGTATTCTGCTATTGAATGGAATATTCTATGAATATTTTAAAATTTGAGTTGATTTATAGTGTTCCTTAAATCTTCTATTATCCTTATGATATTTTGTCTACTCATTCTACTCATAGAAATTTAGGTACTGGCATTTACAACTATTATTGTTGAATTGTCTATTTCTTTATTTCTGTCAGTTTTTGCTTCACATATGTTGGGGTTGTGTTGTTGGGTGAATATATATTTTTAATTATTATATCTTCCTCATGAATTGACCTTTTCATCATAAAAATTTCCTCTTTATCTCTAGAAACTTTTTTGTTTTAAAGTCAAATTTTTATGATATTAATATGGCCCCTCCAGCTTGCTTACGGTTGCCGCTTCTATTATCTACTTTTTCTGTTTTCACTTTCAAACTATTTGTACCTTTGAATCCTAAGTGTATCTCTTGTAGACACTCTCTAGTTGGGATTTATTTTTAATCTATTCTGACCATCTTTGCCTCTTGACTGGATGGTTTAATTCATTCACTCTTAATGTTATTATTGATTTAGTTTTATTTACACCTGTCATTTTTTTCCTATATGCCTCATGTCTTTTTGTTGTTCTTCTTCTATTTCTCTTTACTTCTTTCTTTTTCATTAAGTATTTTCTAATTAAAATTTTGATTATTTTCATGATCTTTCATTATTATTTTTTAGTTATTTTCCTAGTGGTTGCTCTAGGCCTTAACATATACATCTTAACTTATCAAAATCTACTTCATATTTATACTAACTTAATTTAAGTTGGAATATAGAGATATTACTCCTATATAGCCCTATTCCCTTCCTCTCCTTTTTCTCTTATTATTTGTATACATATAACATTTATGTATGTTACAAATCCAATACATTGTTTAAATTACCTTATAAAAATGTATGTCTTTTAAAGAATCAATGAGCAAAAGAGAGTAAATATGCATTTATAGTTTTTGCTATATTAACCTTCTTATTTACCATTTCTGGTTTCTTTCACTTCTTTTTTACTGGATTCCTCCTTGAAAATTACCTCTCAGATACTCTCACTTTGCTGTTCCTTGGATATATCAAGCCATTAGTACCTTAGTTCTTTTGCTTTAAGTATCCCACAACCCCTGTACTGCCCACTTCTAGCACTCCTAATCTCCCTTGCCCTGCTCTACTTTGTAAAATTTCAACATCACTTATTTCCTTCTAATATATTTTTTAAAAAATGTACTAGTTTAATACATCTATTTATTGTCTTTCTCCCCCTTCCACACGAGGATACAAATTCCATTAGTGCAAACATCTATGTCTAGTCTGGTAACCGATGTTTCTCTGGTACATAGTACTGAACCTAGTGTTTGGTAGGTACTTAGTTAATATTAGTTAAATGAATAACTGGATGGTTTCACAGTCTCTGGTATTTCCTTCTTCAACTCTCTTCTCCCAACTGCAAATAGAGGGACATTTCAAAAACCACAAATCTGATTGTTTCTCTTACTTCTCCCTTTATAAAACTGCAATTGGTTTCCCATTGACAGGGTGCATGAAGAAGAGAATAAAGGAAGGGAAAATTGGAAACAACATGATGGCAAATCTTTGTAGGTCTCGAATGCAAAACTAAGTATTTAGGTAATTCTATAGTTAATAAGGAACAGTTGAAGACTTTCAGGTAGGAGAATAATATATTTGTATTACAGGAAGATTACTTAGGAGATAAATGTAACAAACAGATTAGAGTGGGAGATTAAAGACAGGGAGACTAATCAAATGCTCTTTTCAGTAAGTTTTAATAAAGAGCAGTGATCTATATTATAATCTTCCCATACACGAGAAGGGCACTTAGAGTTTATAAGTTGTTTCCCTCAAAATTATACCATATACTCCTCAAAATAACCCTATAAATAGCAAGGCAAGGATTATCATCATTTGTTTCCAGATAAACAAACTGAGGCCCAGAGGTGTGGTTGCTCAAAGTTATAAAATGTAATAGAACTGATCTCTCTAACTTTAGGCCCAGTGAACTTTCAATTTTCTTCACAATAAAGAGGTTATAATGTCATCTACACAAGGCCCCAGATTTCCAAGAAAAGAGCCCCTTGTTACTTGGGTTATTTTAATTAAAACTAAATAACAATCAAATTTCAGTTCCCCGGTGACACTAAACCACATTACAATAGCTACATGTGGCTAATAGTTACTGTATTGAAATTCATGGGAAGTTCTATTGGATAGCTCTAACCCAGTGCGACACTCTTCTTTTAAATTAAGACAAAAGTGCTAGGCCCCCTAAAATGTTCTTAAACTCATTTATCTATGAAGATAATGTGTGAGCTAATATAAACCAGAGTAGACTCCACTAGGTTTTATAGTACTTTATGTCCTAGTAATTCAATGGAACATATTATTACATACATACATAAGTATACACATTTGAACATATGAGAGATATCAATATGTTAAGAATTCAAGGAAGAGGAAGGTCAGTATGAACTGAAGTCATATAAAGAAGGCTTCTTAATGGACGTGGAATATAAGCTGGGCCCTGAAGGGTAGCTAGGGTTTGCATTGGGAAAAAGGAATTGAAAGGCATTCTATTAGGCTGAACCATTAGAAATTGCTAATATTTAACCACTTTAGACATGAAACAGGAATTTCATAGGTTTAGTCTAATAGTCAAAGGAAAAGTATTATAAAACACATTTAGTTAGGGAGCTGGCCTTGCTTTGGAGAAGAGGAAGACAAAATTAAATGGTTAGGAGGTGGTTAGATTAAGGAGAGTCTTACACATCAAGCTTAGTAGTGTGGTCTTGATTATAGGACAAAAAACTATTGTAAGCTAGATTACAGAAGAGTTACAAGATGGAAAATGCCATTGTTTTGGTAAGGTGAGATGTTTACCTTGAGGCCAAATAGATGATCATAATCATTCATGGTATAGAGTTCTAATGTTTGCAAAAGTTCATTTGCATATATATTTGGGGCAGTGATAACCATTCAGCATTGCCAAGTTCTTATCTTTCTTTAGAACAATTTTTACCAACCCATCATTCCACAAACCTTCAGGGACATGTGATTGTACTTCTAAGTACTAATGGCATCAATATTATTTTTAATTTGAAATAAAAACAAAATAATTATTTAAATGTTTAGCCTTTAAAATCAAATCACTTAAAAGTGTATGAGTATTTATGAAGAGAAATTACATGTTGTTAGAGACAAAATAAGTATGCTCAGGTCTTAATCAGTCGATTTATTATGGCTAAACACTGCTATCTGCTGTGCTGGTTTTGACCTTTATACATTTTTTAATTGTCTAACTGATTTCATATCCATAATTAATTATGTGTTAAAATAGGAAATAGTAGGAACACTGATATTTACATATAACAATTTAATGAAAAGCATAAAACAACAATTTTGAAAATTTGCTTCAAGATTCTATTCACTAGATAGATAAGTTGCACTAATCTGATAAAGGTTCTTATATAACATATCAAGATAACTCTAATACCTCAAAAACCAATGTAAGAGTGAGAAAGAGTAAAAATTAGATTTAATTTAGTTTTTCTTCATAAAAATAAAGACTATCCACATTATTTGCAAATGGTGACCTAAAATTTTTCTTGCCTCATTATTTATAAACAAAAAAACAAATTATATTCATTAATCAGTTGATTAAAAAAACATAAAATTCAGGAATTATGAACATCTGATATTTGGCTACATTCATTATTCAAAGCAATGTAAATTTATTTGACACATTGAAATTTTTCATGAAGTCGCAGAAGCTAAAGATCTCATGCTAATGTAGAAAATATCATTTTTCTGTGTGCAAGAACTATTGTCAAATGTTCATTGCTATTAATCTGACAAATAAATTCTCCAATAACATAATATCTCCACAAATACATGATATTCCAAAGTTGTGATTCCATGATTAAAGGAAGAGTGAGGAAAAATATGAGAAAAGTTGCAAAATGAGACCCTTGATGTTTCTAATGTAGTTATTTTATATATATTCAATTATCAAGCTAAAGATATCCCAGCTTTGAATATATTTGTTCATAAATCATACTTTTACTTACCTAATTTACATTTATCAATATGCATTAATTTTAAAGGGAAAAATTAATGTGTCCTTACATAAACTATAATTGCTTTCTTCTAAATTAACAAAAAACATTTTATATACAAATTTTAAAATGTTTATTTTTATCATAAAATAACTAATACAATGAAAAAATAAAAATAATTTTTATTCTTTTTAAAAAATTTAAGGAGATTTAAAGTGTACAAATGTGTTGGAAAACACTCTTTTCAAAGTCCTTTGGTTTATTCAGAAATTGCTTGCTGAAATAAGTTATTTTGTATATCTATTCTTAAGGCAGAGAATAGTCATTGCTCTGCACTCATGTTTGCAGAATTCCAATTTATTATCCCAGGAACTGCATTGACAACACCTAGCAGCCTGCACTGCTGCTAGGCTGTTTTCTTTAGATTATTTTATTTCTTTTAATGGGTGACTCATCTGGAAGCAACTATATGAATAAATGAGAGCTACTTTTCTAACTTTTGCCTACAACTCATTTTTAAGTGAGCTCTCACTCTTTTTCTTTTTAAAAAAATTCAGGTCAATTTTTACTTTTTAGGAGGCCTTCAAAATTAAGGAATCAAACTCTCTAGCCATTCACTTAGTCTACCAGCCAGGTCAAATTCCTAGCTTGCACAACTTACCTTCACCCTGCATTGATAGAACCACACCTGCTAAGACATTGCCCTTTCAGAAGCATCTCAGTCAAAGTTGTTTTCATGGTCATACGTTTTTTTCTCAGATATTTAAGTTTCTTTGTGCTTTTTAAAAATATTATTATTTTAAATGGTTTATCTCCGTAACAGGCTAAGGGATCATCCAGAGACTTTGACCTACACTATGTAGTAAGTTGCCATCTCGGGTACTATCTTGCTGGATCCTCACAAAGATCTTGCAAAGTTAGGTGAAAGAATAATTAATTTTACTTTACAGATGAGAGATAGTGGAAGAAAATCACTCTTTGCTGAGTGCTTTCCATGTGCTAGGCTCTTTACTAGGTGTTTTATATACACAATCTCATTTAATTCTTCAGAGCAGTCTAGTAGTGTTTGTACGGTTACTATCCACATTTAAATGATGAAGAAATAGTCTAAGAGTGGTTGAGTAACTTGCCCAGTTACATAGCTACTAATTGGCAGAGCCAGGAGTTGCACATGGGACTTTAAGACTACTCTTCTGGCTTGGAGTTTACTTCCTATAAATTTGCCCTCCATAGATAATCCATAAGAAGTTTCTTTGATACAAGAATTTAATTCTAAATTACTTTTCCCAACAGGCTTCGAAAGCCTCTTTTTCTCTCAAATTAATATGCACTCATCCAATGCATTAGCTAGAAGAAAATATCAGGTAAACTCACTGGGGCTGAAGTGAAAGTAGAAAGCAGGGAAATCCCAGCTGTATTCTAATGCCTTATAGAAGTAAGCAATATTTTAAAATGAGGCCTAATCCAGATTCTCTGGATACTTAATCACTTAAATTGACCTCTTCTTAGGTTGTGCTAAATTTGTGATGTCAATTTTCCTGCCCAGTCTTGCATTTTCTTCAAACATTAAGGCTCTGTGTTTGGTTTGGGGCAGCTGCAGGTGCCCCTAAGAATGTCCCAGGGTTGTACATGGGGCTCTGAAACTAAGGAGCTGAATTCCCAGTCTTTTCCTCCCTGTTCATGCCCATACACACCTGAAATCTCCTAATCTGTATCCTACTGCCTAGTTTAAACTACCACATGCCAAACTGCAACACCTAATAAGACTCTAAACCTGCTCATGTCCTCTAAATTCTAACTTTATCTTCAGCCTCCACAGAGGTAATTTATTGGTAGAAAAATGACAGGCGATGACATAAAAGGAGATTTGAATTAACTGAGAGTTATATAATGCTGATAGATGGATGAATCAATAGTGTAAATATATCATCATTTATTCCTCCAAGTAACCTATAAGTTTAGTGCTATGGCAACAAAAAATCAATAATATATTTTTTCATGGAATTGATTTTAAAATTCATATGGTAGAGCAAATGTATAGTAAACAAAATGTTTTTTAAAATAGTATATAAGAGGTTATACTAAATATTATGACATATGATAAAACTATAAAAAGCAAAACTGTGGAATTAAAGACTAAAGACTATATCAAACTTGTTATACCAGATATTATGACATATGATAGAACTGTAAAAAAGTAAAGCAATGTGGAATTGGTTAGACTAAACAAAGAGCTCAATAAAACTAGAGACTTTAGAAACAAATTATATAATTAGTATATCATAGAATTAGTATATGATTATATATGATTAGTATATAGTATATAATTAGTGATTAGCATATGATATATGAATATATAATTAGTATGTGATAAAAATAGTATTTCAAACAGTGGTGAGCAAATAGATTTTTCTACTGCTCACTTTGGCAGCACATATACAAATAAATTTCTCAGTTATTCAATTGTTGGGACAACTGGTTGTTAATTTGAGGAAAAAATAAAACTAAAGCCATACGTCAAGAATTTACAAGTTAGTTCTGAAATTAGGTCCCTAAAATAAAAAGTAAAAATATTAAATGAATATACACACACATATATATGTATTTGTGCGTGTGCATATGTATGCGTATATATATATGATTTGGAGGTTAGTAAGCACTTTTAAAGAAGAAAAACAAGAAATAAAAATATTAAAAAATTAATAAAGTTGACTATATCACTAGAAAATAAGCAAAAGACATGAACAGACAGATATTTAACCAAAGAAAATATACATGTGCAAATAAGCATATGCAAAAATGTTCAACATCCTCAGCCATTAGGGGAATGCAAATTAAAATCACAGTGAGATAGAGATTTTACTGCACTTATCAAAATGCCTAAAACAGTAAAACAAAACAAAACAAGAACACAAAATGCAGGTGAAGATTCAGAGAAATTGGATTACTCATAGATTATTGGTGGAGATGTGAAATAGTACAACCACTCTGGAAGAGTATGGCAGTTTCTTTTAAAGTTAAACATGCCATATGGGTCAACAATTTGCGCTCTTAGTCATTTATCCCAGAGAAATTAAAACTTATCTTCACACCAAAAATGTGTATACAGATTTTCATAGCAGCTTTATTTGTAATAGTCACACTTGGAAATATCCCAGATGCCATTAAAAAGATGAATGGTTAAACAAACTTGTGTATCCATACTATGGAATATTATGCAGCAATAAAAAGGAACAAATGATTAATACATGCAACAACCTGGATGGATCTCAAAAATAGTATGCTTAGTAAAAAAAAAAAAGTCAATCTCAAAAGGTTACATATTGTATGCTTCCCTTTATATAACAATTTTAAAATGATAAAATTATAGAGATAGAGAATAAATTAGTGGCTGTCAGAGTTTAGGGATGGTAGAATGTAACTATAAAAGGGCAGCCCAAGGAAGATCTTTGTGGCCATAGAATAGTTCTGTATGGTGATTGCAGTGGTGTTTACAGGAATCTACCCATAGAGTCACTAGTATACACATATACACACAAATGAATATATGAAAAATGATGAAAAAAGAATAAGATCTCTAGTCTAGTTAGAACTGTTGTACCAATGTCAATTTCTTAGTTTTAATGTTGAACTACAACCATTTAAGATGTCATCATTATGGAAGACTGTGTGAAGGGTACAAGAAACTCTATGTACTACTTTGGTAACCTCCTTTGGGTCCATAATTATTTCAAAAGAAAAAAGACTTCCGGTCAATATGGTGGAGTAGGTGGACTCTATGTTCATCTCCTCTCACAACCACATCAAAATTACAACTAAACTACAGAACAACGATCACTGGTCGTTGCTTGATGTCTGGCTGAACAGAAGTCCTACAGCTGAAGACATGCAGCAGAGGCCACCTCGAGACTGGTAGGAGGGCCAGAGACACAAAATGGGCTGGTCTCACAACTGCATGTGGTAGTTGAGAATCGGGAGGGATATCTTGGGTGCAGAGGGCCCCCTGGAGGAACAAGGGGGCCCAGCCCTACACTAGACTCCCAAGTCCAGGATTCTAGAACCAGAAGAAGTCCTCACATCATTTGGCTGTGAAAGGCAGCAGAGATTGTGGCTTAGTGAGACAGAGGGCTGTGGGAGTTGCAAACATTCCTCTTAAAGGACCCCCACACAGACTTACTCACTGATGGTCTCAATTGTTCTGAGCTCCAGCACAGGGACAGCTGCTCAAGGAGTACCAGGGACATATGGGGAGGAACTGGATTGTCTGGCTTCAGAGTGAGGACTGAAGGGGTAGCTTTCTCCTAGACAGAAGTGCTAGCAGAGTCTACTCTTCCTTTGTTGAGTCCTCCCTGCTCCTGGCAGGCAGACGCAGGTGGATGCCATATCTGAGTCTCCATCAATCTGCCTAACACAAGTCACTCTGCCCAGGTGATTCCCTGAGACCACGCCCCTCCTAACCTGCAGTCCCAACCAAACCACCACTGGGTTTTTTTTTTCCCTATAAAATGACTTGTATAGGCTCATGTTGAAGATTTTCCTAAAATCTCTCAAAGGTTCACAAAACCCAAAGAAGCAGCATCTGGACTCAACATGTCCCATACCTCTTGCTGAGCAGCCCTAAGCCCAGCACTAGCACAGCCAGCCTTTGTTTTCATCTTGGTCTCTCAAGGCGCCACTATCCCAGCACAGGCGGTGGTCATTTGTAGATTGCCTAGGGACTCTGCCAGGTGGCTGTGGACCTTGCACAGGATGCAGCTGAATTTGGTCCACTGCTAGGTCCTTCTCAGGAGGCCCTTCAGCTGGCATGCCCATTTTCTGGTTTAGACCAGAGCTGTATCAACATCCAGGGCTGCATCTGAGAACAAACCCAAAGGGAAGACTGGGCAAGCATGAGAGCCCTGCTGAAGTGAATCCTGTTCCATAGAGTTAGCCCCTCACTGGCCAATCCTCACAACCAATTAGCCCAAGGGTCAATCCCTCCCATTGAAGTACAAACAGCAACCAAGGCTCAACAACAACAGGAAGGGACACATGACTATACAAGGGACACACTTGGAGCACATGGCTCAGGTGTCCACTGGACCCCACTCTACTAAGAATACAATAGGAGCCCTACCTAATACATAAAAACAAACACAGAGGGGCAGC
The DNA here is from genome assembly GCF_902729225.1 of Pteropus medius. Classification (NCBI taxonomy): domain Eukaryota; kingdom Metazoa; phylum Chordata; class Mammalia; order Chiroptera; family Pteropodidae; genus Pteropus; species Pteropus medius. The sequence goes on from NW_024340851.1 coordinate 2,192,569, forward strand.
CAAAATAGAGAGACAAAGAAACATGTCCCAAATTAAAGAACAGAACGAAGCTTCAGAGAAATAACTAAACAAAATGGAGACAAGAAATCTACCAGATGCAGAATTCAAAACACTGGTTATAACGATGCTCAATGAACTGAGAGGAAGAGTAGATGAACTCAGTGAGAACTTTAAGAAAGAGATAGAAAACATAAAAATGGAGATATAAAACATTAAAAAGAACCAGAAGTGAAGTGAAGAAAACAATAATGAAATAAAGAATACATTACAGGGAATCAACAGATTAGATGAAGTAGAGAATTGAATAAGTGAATTAGAAGATAAAGTAGTAGAAAACAAGAAATCAGAACAGTAACAAGAAAAAAATCCAAAAATGAGGATAGTTTAAGGAGCCTCTTGGACAATATCAAACATAATAATATTTGTATCATAGGGATACCTGAAGGGGAGGAGAGAGAGAAAGAAATTGAAAACCTATTTAAAGAAATAATGATGAAAAAATTCCCTGACTGGTGAAGGAACTCGACATACAACCCCAGGAAGTACAGAGAGTTCCAAACAAGATGAACCCAAAGGGGCCCACATCAAGACACATCATAATTAAAATGCTAAAGGTTAAAGACAAAGAATCTTAAAAGCAACAGGAGAAAAGCAGTTAGTAAACTACAATGGAGCTCCCATAAGAATGTCAGCTGATTTCCCCACAGAAACTTCGCAGGCAAAAGGGGTTGGCAGGAAATATACAAAATGATGAAAAGCAAGGACCTACAACTGAGTTTCCTCTACCCAATAGTTCTAAAACTATCATTTAGAATTGAAGGACAGAAAAAGAGCTTCTCAGACAACAAAAAGCTAAAGGAGTTAATTACCACCAAGCCAGCATTACAGGAAATGTTGGAGGGACTTCTTTAAGAAGAAAACAATGTATATCAAAAATATATATAAAGAATGTCAATATCTACATATCTATCAACAGATACTACAAATGAAATAAATAAATGGTCCAACCAAAAGACAGAATAAAATTAATGAAAAAAAAAAAAAAAAAAAAAAAAAAAAAGAATTCTCAAGGTAGCCAGGGAAAAGATGGTAACTTATAAAGGAAAATCCACTAGACTATCCTCTGACTTCTAAATATTAACCTTATAAGCAAGAAAAAGGTGGAATCAAATATTCAAACTATTAAAAGAAAGGAATTATCAGCCAAGAATAATTTATCCAGCAAAACTCTCCTTTTAATGTGAAGGAGAAATAAAGACCTTTCCAGACATACAAAAATTGAAAAAAATTCTACACTACAAGGTCTGCATTACAGGAAATACATAAAGGGGTCAGAATACCTGACACAAAACAAAAAAATATACATAACTATGACTAAGGCAACAAGGAGGCAGACAGAAACAGAATAGTGAAACCCTTATCAAGAACAAGGTATTATAAGCTCAAACAATAAGAAGAGAATTGCTATTGCAAGATAGTAATGAATGGTCAGCATACAACAATAACAGAAAGGAGGAAGAATCAAATATCCAAATTCACAAGGTTGAATGGAGGTAAGGAACATGCAGAAGAAAATGGACTACTGTATATACATGTAACTAACCTTTACATATTCGTAATGGTAACCACATGCCAAGATTCAGAACTGAGGTATATAATATAAAACAAGTAGGAATAGATGGAAAATCCACAAAACCCAACCTAAATAAATAAATAAATAAAAAAAAAAAAAAAAAA
>NW_024340851.1:2205093-2219874 GCF_902729225.1 Pteropus medius
TTGTCTGGCTTCAGGGTGAGGTCTGGAGGGGCAGCTTTCTCTCAGACAGAGTGCTGGCAGAATTCATTATTTCTTTGTTGAGCCCTCCCCATTCCCAGGATGCAGACCCAGGTGGCCACCATATCTGAGTCTTCATCATCCTGGATAACACCATTCACCCTATCCTGGAGATTCCCTGAGACCCTGCTCTACCCAACGTGTGAGACTACCTCAAGGGAGGCAGCCAAAATAGGGAGACAAAGAAACATGTCACAAATGAAAGAACAGAACAAAGCTTCAGAAAAAGAACTAAATAAAATGGAGACGAATAATCTACCAGCTGCGGAATTCAAAACACTAATTATAAGGATGCTCAATGAACTTAGGGGAAGAATAGATGAACTCAGTGAGAACTTTAACAAAGATATTTTAAAAATATAAAAATAGAGCTAGAAAACATAAAAGGGGACTAGTCAGAAATTAAGAATATAATATCTGAGATGAAGAGTACATTAGAGGAATCAATAGATTGGATGAAGTGGAGGATTGAATCAGTGACAGAGAGGATGGGGTAGTGGAAGATATCCAATTAGAACAACAATAGAAAAGAATCCAAAATAAAAAAAAAAGATTAAGGAGCCTCTGGGGCAAAATCAACTGTACCAACATTCACATCATAGGGGTACTAGAAGAAGAAGAGAGAGAATAAAGAACTGAAAACTTATTTGAAGAAATAATGACAGAAAACTTCTCTAACCTGGTGAAGAAAATAGGCATACAACCCCAGGAAGTGCAAAGAGTCCCAAAAGATGACCCCAAAGGGGCCCACATCAAGACACACCATAATTAAAATGCCAAAGATTTAAGGCAAAGAGAGATCTTAAAATCAGCAGAGAATAACAATTAGTTACCTACAAGGGAGCTCCCATAAGAGTGTCAACTGATTTTTCAACAGAAATTTTGCAGGTCAGAAGGGATTGGCAGGAAATATTCAAAGTGATGAAAAGTAAGGAGCTACAACCAAGATTCCTCTACCCAGCAAAGCTATCATTTAGAATCGAAGGACAGATAAAGAGTTTCCCAGACAAGAAAAAGCTAAAGATGTTTATCAACATCAAATCAGTATTATGAGAAATGCTAACAGGACTTCTTTAAGAAGAAGAGAAAAAAATAAAAATATGAATAATAAAACAGCAATAACTACATATCTATCAACAATTATTTTAAATGTAAATGAATTAAATTTCCACAATCAAAAAATAGGGTGCCTGAATGGATAAGAAAAAGAAGACTTACATATGCTGCTTATAGTGAGACTCAGTTCAGATCAAAAACCACACACTGACTGAAAGTAAAGAGATAGAAAAGATATTTCATGAAAATGGAAACAAACCACAAAAAAACGGGGTAGCAATACTTATACCAGACAAAATTGACTTTAAAACAAAGGCTGTAACAATAGACAAATAAGGACCCAGTCATCCAACTTTTGGGTATTTACCGAAGAAACCCAAAACACTACTTTGAAGGGACATGTGAACCCATATGCTTATTGCAGCATTATTTATGGTAGCCAAGAGATGGAGGCAACCTGGGTATCATCAATAGATGAATGGATAAAGAAGAAGTGGCACATATATACAATGGAATATTACTCAGCCGTTAAAAATAAATAAATCTTGCCATCCTCAACAATATGGACAGACCTAGAGTGTATTGTGCTGAGTAGATTAAGTCACACCATTTGATTTCACAAACATGTGGAATCTAAAGAACAAAATAAGAGAACAAACAAAACAGAAAGAAACTCATAGATGCAGAGAACATTTTTACGGTTGCCAGATAGGAGGTGAGGTGGGACAGGGTGAAAAAGGGGAAGGGATTAAGAAGTCCAAATTGATAATTACAAAACAGTCATAAGGATATAAAGTATAGCTTAAGGAATATAGTCAATAATATAGTAATAACTATGTATGGTGTCAGATTGGTACTAGATTTATCAGGGTGATCACTTTGTAAGTTATATAAATGTCCAATTACTATGTTGTACATCTGAAACTAATACTGTATGTCAACTGTTGGAAAATTTAAAAATAACATTTAAAAGGTCAAAACAATTCTGCCATGCTTTCCTCATTTCAAACTTTTGTTTATATTTTTTTTACAGAATTGTCTTCTTTAGAAAATTCTTACATAGGTAGCAATCTGAAAGACTCTTTTTTTGAATCCTGGCTTTGCTACTTCATAGTTGTATGACCTTGGGCAAGTCAAACCTTCTATGCTTCAGTTTCCTCAACTATAAAATCAGGATAATGATAGTACCTACTTCATAGAGTCATTATGATTATATAAGTTAATGTGAATAAGAGCTTATAACAATGTTTACAATGTTGTAAATACTATATAACTGTTAACTATTATTATTTTTGGAGCAATACTATAAAACAGTTGACATACACTGTCTCGTTTAATCCTCAGAGCAACTTGGTGAGGTTATAATAATTATTATTTTTCTTTTTTGCAGATGGGGAGTCCTAAACTCAAGAAAGTTAAATATTCTTAGACCAGTAAATGCCAGAGCAGGATTCAATCCCAGATATCTTTGCTGTAACTCAGAAAGCTAAGAAAACATTGCCATCAATGTTCTGAAGAATTTAGATCATTTGTAAATGTAGGGAAAGAAGGCAATTGTCCAGAAGGTGTGATTTGAAGAAGGCACTGCCAAAATATTCCTCCACTTACTTCAAATACTGCAAAGTTTTTAATACCATTACTATTACTTCTTTCTATAGGTTAAGCATTGTTCATTCTAGACTCTTGGATGGAATAGCAGCTAAGCATTAATGATTTTATCACATTCATTAGTACTGATATGGAATGCTTGAAAGCAGGACTTCCCAAAGGGGAACTATTTTCTTTAGGCCAATTTTTATATAATGCACCCCATTCAGAGAACCTGATGTAACCTGATTGCTCCATCTCAATTTGGAAGGAGCAAGTTTGGAGTAACTGGGACAGACCCTGTGTTCAAATCTCAGGTTTGCCAATTCCTAGCTTTATGACCTTGGGCAAATCATTGAGCCTGTTTCTTTATCTGTAAAATAAGAGTAATTATTTCTCCTTTAGAAAGTTGTAACAATTAAATGACTTGATGCACATAAAGGCTTAGTGTGGTTCTTGACACATGGCAAGTGCTTAAACATTAGCTGTTCTATCTTCTGTTGGCTCCAGTGCAGGGCAAGCCCTAGCCTCCAGCCTTAACAAAAGGAGCTTTATTAGCTGCTGAAATATGGTAAAATAATATAATAATAACAGTAATGATAATAATAATAATCAGAAACATAGCACTAAAATTTGTATGTCTTTAAGTTTTCAATAAAGTGTTCATAAATATTTTGGGTCCTGCGCAATTGAGATAGAAAAAATAAATTACTATTCTCACTTTACGTTTGAAGAAACTGAGGCCTTTTGAAAAAGGTTTAGTGACTTATCCAAGGTCACACATTCATTGAGCAACAGAGCAGATGAGACCAGGGACTCCTGGCTGGTGCATTTTCATCACAGTGAAATTAACTCTAAAGGACCTGGATATAACCTCAAAGTTGTTTAGTTCCTCTACTTGCTGCCTTTGCCTCTCACGCACTCATCTTCTGCCAGTGGTCCTTCCCTTTTGTTTCCTTAACACCTTGTCATTTCTATTTTAAGGACAAATATGAGTTAATTAATTCTGTCAATAACTTTCTTTTTTTTTTAAGTTCAATGTAATGTATAACCGTGAATATGATTTAACTCATTGTTATCCACTTCTTAATCATTGTCAAGTCCTAAAGATAGCATGTACACCATGCAGTGTAAAAATAGGAAGAATGTTCTGGAAAAAATTGCCTGTGACTTTCAGTAGATAAAATTGAGTATCAGAAAATTAAAAATAAAATTTTTCTTTTGTCTGGTGCTTTTTTTTTTCTCTTTCACCTGGTTTAATATTATTTCCTTTGTACTTTTTACTCTTCAAATGCTAGAGGAGGAAGAAAATCAGCCCAAACCTTGAGTTTCCTCATTTTTGTCATTTAAAGCACAATCTCAAATTCCTTAAACACTATCTAGACTATATACAGGGTGCTCAATTACCCTGTTAGTAGCATCTGGAGCTTGTTACATGGTTTTCCTTTTTAGCATATGGAATCATATTGCAATGAGACAGAGGTCACAGCACAATTTTTCCTTCCTTTTTAAATTTGGAGGTGAGGTCAAGCAGTGGTGATAATTAATTCACATAGGAAATAAGCAGCAAAAAAAAAAAGAATTTTTAAATAATCCGTTATTCAGAGGGAGGAAAGTAGAGAGTATATGCTCAATTAAGGTAATTTTCTCTCCCCCACTAATAATTCGTCAATGAAATTAAAGCAAACAGATGTTGGTTTTTATGCTAGATGGGCTTCATGACTGTCCTTCTACTTCACTGTGTTTCACTTTATTCTACTACCCAACATTTATAAAACATTTGGAAGCATCCTATAATAGTACTACATAATCCAGCTCTGTGATTTATTGTTTAATTCTTTCAAATCCTGTTTGCCTCTTGTTTGGATTTCATGTGGAGTAGCAGAGGTCAATCACCCTCGGAGCTATGTGTAATCCTTCCAGCTTCCATTTGTTGCTGTCAGTCCACCCTGCTCCTCTTCCCCACAGACCTGCAAGATGTGTTCTGCTCACCAATATTGAGATGATCATTGATTTTCAGAAGCCCATTCTTCAGTTTCATTTAGGAGGTCATGTGCCAGGTTTGCTGCTCACTGTCAAAGGGAATTCAATTAACATACCATAAGTGTGGCAAACTCTAATGTTCGATATAGTTACCACCTGTCTTGAAGTTTTTGGAACATCCAGTTCTTGACTACTTAAAGAGGCCCAAGAATAATGGAAGAACTCTTCCAAGTTGTTTCTTTTTCCCTTTTTTTTTCTCTCAATTTCCCTTTTTCATCAGCCTGATGAAAAATGATTCACTTTGTGCTTCCTAGAGCCATACATTAATATGATCAAGGAAATAAAAGACTGAGTTCCTATTTAAAGCAAAAGCAAACTCTGAGAACAATTTAATGAATACAAGATTATTACCATACTATGGACTAAACAGTATGTGTCTGAACATTGGTCAACATATTTCATGCTTTCAGTTTGCTGCCAAAAATATTTCACAAATCTGTAGCTTTTCCTGATTCCCAAGGTTCTTTACAAAGAACTAAGGTGATATACATTTGTAATGTGTCCAAAAGGATTTTCAAATAATATTGTATTTGGAAAACATTCCCTAGTTAAATATATGCTTTCTCTATTCACATCTGAGATTCTCAATGCCCTCTTATTAAGCATTGTTCAAACAACAGTCTGTGCATTCTACTCCAGGATGAACATAATAATGTCTCTTAAAAGAAAAAAAGAAAGATTAAATAAATAAGTTGTGACTCACTGAGTTCATTGAAATAGACACACCATATTTTGACAGTTTGTGTCTGGAAACATCTGGCATCACATATATATTAGAGACTAGTAAAATGCATGATGGATTAGCTTAAGGAGAATAATTGCATTTGCTTCATTTTCTCTAGACATTTAGCAAAGCCATCATCTAAATTATTTTGTCAACAAAATTTGAGTTTAAAGAGAAATTTATCCAAGAGCATTTTCATCTCAATTGTAAGATTCATTTCCCACAGGTTACAAGTTAAAAAATAATTAAAATTAGGTGCCATCACAGCCACTTTTAAACAATAGAATCAGAAGCAGAAGCTACAGGTTTTTGTACCAGTCTCGTCGGTTTTCAGCTGTATGGACCTGTGGCAAGGAAATGTGAGCTGTTGCTACAGCCAACTGCTTTGGTTAAAAAAAGAAGACTGACTTTTTATTTTCTTTCAGATTAAAAAAAAAAAAGTTGTTTTTTTTTTTTTAATTTCTCTCTCTTTGGTTTTCCTACTGAACTATTTGAGAGCAAATTGCAAAAATCATAACACTTTACCCTTAAACATTTCAGTGTGTATTTCCAAAGAACAAATACAGTATCTTATATAACAATAGTACAATTATCAAATTCAGGACATATAACATTGATGCAATTCTAGTATCCCATGTACAGTCCATATCCAAATGTTTCTAATTGTAGGAAGGATGATTTTTTGAATGACCTAAATAGAAGAATGGAGTGGAATGATTAGGTCAGGGGAAGAGGCAATGTCATAAGGATTGTGTGAATCTGAAGGGCTTCAGTTTATCTCAATTTACCTGCATTTAAAATGTTCCTCATAGTATGGTGTCCTGGACATCTGTTCTTCTTTCTCTTTTTCTCTTTCTTTCATCCCCTATCACAAAAGCTAGAGTAAGATTCTGTAGCAAGGAAAGGGGCAATTGCTGATTTAATAAAGGTACCAGATACAACCATTGCTGAAACCTTAATTTTATTTTTCTTTTTTATTATTTTATTTTTAATTGTAATTACAATCCCATAACATTAAATTTTCAATCTGTGTTTAGCACTCTGGACTTTTTAAAAACAATTTTAAAGATAACTACCTTGATATTAAGAATTCACTGAAATGGAACAATTTAAAACCATATGAAATAAAATGAAGAATGCAGATTTCTTCTTAGATCAACAACAAGGACTAAATGCTTCAACCTCAAAGTACACTATTGTCTTTTTAATCACTTTCATGTTTTTACTCATTGTGAAGGAGATGCACAATTTAAATCCCGATATTAGCTAGGGTAGGAGCCCAAACAATGCCAGTAGACATCCTATGTTTGCATAAACACTGACATGCCAGATGGGAGTGACATCTTACAAATGCAATTCTCTAGAAAGGAAAATAAAAGGGAGAGATGTCTAGGCATTAACCATGTTTCCTAAAATCTCCAAAGTCTCCAAGGGTCAATACTGTCTCTATCCTGCTCCCAAGAATATGATGAATGGGATTGTGGCAGGGAAACTGTGAACCAGACATACATCTTTAGTACCTAGTACCTAGTTATGTTGGGAGAGTCTCTGAATTATTTCTGGAAATGCCTGTAAGCCAAAAAGGAGAAATAAAATCATAGTCTGAATGCATGTGTCCTTATGGGGGTTGCCACCTCCAGGACCTTCTGCAGTGCAGTGGTTAAACATGTGAATTGTGAAGCCACGATTGCCTGGGTAAAAATCTCAGCTCCACACTTTACTAGCTGTTCAATGTTGAGAAAATTACTTAATAATATCTCCGTGCCCAAGTTTCCATGTCCACAAAATGGAAATAATAGCATATCCTTATCTCATAAGGTCATTATGAAAATGAAATGAGCAAATATTTATAAAATGACAGTGCTTGTCATTTTACTATGTGAATAATTCTTAAATAACTTACACTCTTGTATCTGAAGTCTTTTAAATTATTTAAAATAAATATTGATGTGACAGTTGTTAGATATATGACACATATATTGGAGGATGCCAAATAAAAGCAATAGTATGAGACATGTAAAGAAGTTAATAAACGGTGGTATCTGTTTTGTGTGTTAGCTCCTTCACCAATCAATGATGTGAGCCCGGCCTCACTCTCAAGCTTTCCTATGCTTCTGCCTGGATGGCAATCAAAACCAGAATAATGTAATCCAGAAACAAACACACAATGCAATATACAGATGACATATTATAGAATTGTATACTTGAAACCTATATAATTTTATTAACCAATATCACCCCAATAAATTTAATTTTTAAGAGGTGTAGGGGAAAACAAAGTTGCTGGGGAAAGACTAGAATAAACGGAAAATTCATCGGCCAAGAAGGGTCTGGAGTATATGCCACCAGGCAGTTTGAGAAGCTTGGTCTTAGAGCACCAGGTAGACTTTTCACTCATTTCCTACTTCTCCCCCTGTAAAGCCAGCGATCACCATACTTGTTTTGTCCCTTTGCTTTTGCCCTTCTTGCTACCTGAAATAACCTCCCTTTTCTCTAGCAACTGTCCTCCAAGGTCGATTTTCTTCACACACCCTTCTCAGCTTCTCAGATTCCTCAAAGTCACAACTGTAACATATTAAAGTGGTAAACACATTGAAGTGAGATAGAGAGTTTACAATTTTGCTTCTGTCATTCTCTAACCATTTGATCTTGGGAGAGTTACCTAATCTCTCTGAGGTTTAGTTTTCTTCAGTTAAATAAGAATAAATACTTACTTGATCAGGTTCTTATAGGAATTGAATGAGACAATGTATTCACAACACATAATTTCACAATAAATGGTAGTTCTATATTTTTATTACAATTTATCCATTTTCTGAAATCATGCTATTTATAACATTAGGGCTGAACATTTTGTACTTTGTATTTTAATTATTTATGAAATCATTTACCTTCTTTAATATGATCTCTTAATGAAAATGATTACTTGTGTATGACTCAAAACTTTCTATTTGCAGTCAGTTGAAATCCAGCTAAAACTGGTTTTAGCAGTAAATGAAATTTATTCATAACTGACAACTCTAGGAATATCCAGGGCCTCAAAAATATCACAAGGAGTTGATCTCTATTTTTCTTTCTGTGTATATGTGTTTGGGTGGCAGAGGGTGGGTAGCCTTTAGCAGCACTATTCTTATGTCTAACCAGATGCAAGTCCAGTGAAAAGGAATAACCTCTTTCCAATAGTTCCAGCAAACATTCTTGAGTTAAGTCTTAGACTAACTTAACCATTCCTAAACCAAATATCTGTAGTTTAGGGGGCAGTGATTCTGATATGCCCTGCCTAACAAATCTTGCAAGCAATGAAGACTGGGAATGACCAAACTCTTTCCAAGTAACTGTAACCCAGAATAAAACTCAAGGATATTTATAGGAATACAAAAATGTTCAGCACACAAAAAGGCAAAATTCACATTTGACATCCAAACAAAAACTACCAGGCATGAAAATAAGGAAGAAAATGAATGTCATAAACAAGAAATATTAATCAAAAGTGATTCACAACCAACACAGATCTTAGAATTAGCAGACAAGAACGTTCAAACAGTTTTTGTAACTATACTCCATGTGTTTTAAAAGCTAAGTAGAGATATGGAAGATATAAAAAAGACCAAGTCAAACTTTTAAAGATGAAAATTATTATGCTTGAGATTTAAAATTCACTGGTTGTGATTTATAGCAAATTACAAAATTACATATGTTTTCAGAAGAAAATGTTAGTGAACTTGAAGGCACAGAAATACAAGCTATAAAAAATTAAAGACAGACATAAACAAAAATTTAAAAGAATGGAAAGAACATCAGTAATCTCTTGAACAACTTCAAGAGACCTAATATATATGTAGTTGAAGTACCTGAAAAAGGAGAGGCAGAAAAATATTTGAAGGAATAATGGCTGAAAAGTTTCTATCTTTGTTGAAAACAATAAATCCACAGATCCAAGAAGTTCAATGAACCTTAAGCCCAAGAAACATGAAGAAAACTAAATTACACCAAAACATATCTTAATCAAATTGCTAAAAAACTAAACTGAACGAAACGGTGATAAAGAGAAAATCAAATCAGCCAGAGGAAAAAAAGACACATTATATACAGAAGAACAAAGATAAAGATGGCAGCATTTTTCTTATGAGGAACAATGTAAACGGGAAGACAATGGAGTAACATTTTTGAGTACAGAAGGAAAAAAATAATTGTCATGTTAAATACCATGCTATCATTAATCAAATTAAAAAAAGGAGTTCTTAATGTCATACAAGATTTCTTGGGATGGAAAACACAAAAATTGCTGCTTTCATAATGTTTTCTTCTTCAATGTGTCAATAAGAGAAATGGTCATTTTAATTCCATGCAGTAGTAGAAGCTAATATAATTTTATCAACTGACCTTCCGAACACAAATAAACTGGAAAAGCCCTAATTTGTCCTGTAAGATGTGCTCCCACTATGGTCAATTTCAAACTACTTGAAGTTAACCAGCTCACAAATTTCCTGAAAACTTGACAATAGGTTCTCATGAGCCATTCTTAGTTTCAGCACACCACTGATGCCAAGCTATGAAAATGTGGGCATATAGATATCTTATTCCTGCCAACTGGCTCTCTTTTGAAGCAAATACGTTTAGAACTTTTGGTTGAAATTTAAACTCTGGAGGGCTAAAGGGCACACTTATGATCTGGGGGCTATTAAATGTATATGCTCTAACTTTGAAATACTATTTCTGGCAGCCTTCCACATCCCCTTCTTATTGAATAATTTGCCCTTTCTTTTGGTCTTAATAAATCTGGGCACCTGCTACCTGAATCAATAGAAATCTGGTAGGGCATTAACATTTCACCATGGAAATTAAGCATACCTGAGCAAGATGAGAGGAGGACAGGCCTTTCAGGATGTTCATAATGATTCCATTTGTTAAATTCTTGAAAGAAAAGTTAGTGTAACTGTCAGATTTTATCAACTTCCAGGTCATGTCAATTTGTCTCAGTGTTTTCTAACAGACTGGAACTAATGTGTAACACAGTTGGAGGGTAAATTAAGGTTTCTTATGATGATTTTTAAAGGAAACATTGATAGATATGACTTTTTAAATTAATCATTATTTATTTATATTTTTATTGTGTGTGGCAGAGGAGAGTGGGGATGCTACTAGATTTTATTTTAGCTCTTTTCAAATTATTGGTAGATGGAAGCTAGGTGTTTTACACATGTGATTGTGAAGTGTGAGGCCCATTACAATGGGGTAATGATAATAAATAGATAATAGTGGGACTTCAGGTACCATACCTTAAAAGTCAGGGAGATAATTTCTCATGAGCATGACTTTTAAGTTACCACACATAATAACTGCATTTGCAACTAATTCCTCCACCCTATCTGGCACAAGGTGGGTCTTAACTTTAGGACTCAACACACTACTTTCCCCTCAACCAACCTCTAAACTCCAAACAGTAACTTTTTAAAACTCTCGTTTAATCTGATCAGAAACAAAAAACTATCATGTCTCATCTGTAAGCTAGATAAGGGAGGGGAGAGAAATCCTGATCTGAGTATTCAAGTTTTCCATTTAGTGTGTTAGAGAGCTGAGACCAGTGTGTACTGAGTGAATTCCAAAAGTAGAGACTGTTAGAAATATGCCACCCTCACTCCTCAGTTCAGAGGGATCCCTAAATTCCTAACTCACACAGACTGTGCTGTGCATAGGCTGGGGAGAGAAATAGTAATTGATCACATTAATTCTATGGCCTCCAAAAAGAAGCAGTCCTGCTGTTTAATGGTACATAGCAGCTCAGTCTTTCCATGTTACAATTCAGGACATGACAAGTAGGAACTGGGAGCTGGGTGTGATGGGGGAAAGCAGGAAGATGGACAGAAAGAGGTAGAGAATGCGAGATGGAGACAAAAGCCTAAGACTCAGAATCATTAATCCTATGATTTCCTATTTGCCCTGCCATTAATTTCTGGTGACTTTGGAGAAGTCTTTTTTTTTTCTCTCCTACTTTCATTTGCATCATCTGAACAATGACGGTGTTGGAGTAAAGGTTTCATTTCTAGAGGCCTTTATAGCCCCAAGATTCAATGATTTTAGGGACTCCTTTAACCCCTCTGACAAGAACCCTTACTCTATTTACCTTAAGGAAAATGATAAGAACTCATAACTTCTTATAGGTATAAGATCTAAATGAGGTTATAAAGCGATCTCCACATATATAATGTGTTTTGATCACAGCGATAGCCTTCTGAGATAGGTAGAGTGGGTACATTCATCCTCAGGTGACACATGAAGAAACTCAGAGGCTAGCTAACACTTATTGATCACTTACTTTTTGTCAGTGTGTTAAGTATATTACAAGGATCATCTCCCTTAGTCCTCTTAATGACCCTTTGAGGACTTGTAACGGTAAGTAATACAATTATTCACATTTTACAGATTAAGACACTGAAGCACAAGAGCTTCAATGACTTGCCCATAGTACCCTAGGTAGTAAGTGCCAGACTTGTTTCAGAGCCTCACACTTCACAATTTTGTCATATATTGCTTCCTTTATAAGGGCACAAATGCAGTCTTGCTTTTGGAAATAAGAGATAAGGAAAAGAGAAGAAACTCCTAGAATTAGGGGAGGGAGGGAGGTTATAAACCTGCTTTGGGTAGACAGACTCTTGGGAAAATTGTGAATACAGTTTGTCTTTGTTGCCCCCTTATATCTCCCTCCCTGATATGTCCCCAGAACCAGTCAAGACTCCCCATCCCTGTGCTCCCCATCCCTGTGACCATCTATCAACTACTAATTTGTACTTCTTTAATCCTTCACCTCTTTCTCCCAGCCCCCTAATCCTCTCCCCTCTGGCTGTCACCAAATTGTCCTCTATATTTGTGAGTCTGTTTTTGATTAGTTTGTTCTTTTTGTTTCTTAGATTCCACATATAAGTGAAATTGTATGGTATTTATCTTTCTCTGTCTGATTTATTTCACTCAGCATAATAATCTCTAGGTCTATCCATGTTGTTGCAAATGGTAGGATTTCATTTTTTTAATGGCTGAGTAATATTCCATTGTATATATGAACCATAACTTCTTTATCCAATGGTCATTTAGATTACTTCCATGTATTGGCTATTGTAAATAGTGCCGCTGATGCAGGATGGCAAATTTCCCTGAGTTGGTGAGTAAAGGAGACCAAGCCCTGCACCAAGGAAAGAAGAGGGTCTTTTGGCAGAGAGTGTAGCAGGAATTAAACACACATGCCAAAGTGAGGGTCAAAAGGAAAGTTTATTAGAAAAGGTATAACACTCCACAGACAGAGTGTAGTCTCCTATCAGAGGCAGAGAGTAAGAGGGACAGTGAGAGAGACAGTGAGATACAGAGTAAAGGCACTGAGAGGGACCCTGAGTGTTCAGGGAATTTGGTTTATGTATCATTCTTTAGTTCCTGTGAGTTATTGTTTAAAAGACTTTGGTAACCCGTTTCCTTCCAGATGGCCGTACAATGAGGAAGGGGAAGAGTATGTAGCATGAAAAGATAAGAATATGTAGAGTGAAAGGCCTGCTGGCACTTCCCAGCCATTAATCCTTAGGTTCCCCATGGTTTTAGCCATAGAGAATGACTCTTGGTTCCTGTTTCCCTTTCACAGGTGTGGGGAATGGGTTGTTAGCAATCCCAGCAGGAATCTTCCTTTGTTCTGAAGGTGTCCCCCTGGCCTAATTGCAGGGCTGATTGGCATATTGCAGCCTCAGATTGTGGCTTGATTAAAATTTTAGTTCTCTTGCCTCCTCCCTACATTACTGCCATGAACATAGGGGTGCACTATTGTTTTTGTTTTCTTTGGATAAATACTCAGAAGTTCAATTGCTGGGTCAAAAGGTACATCTATTTTTTGGGGGGAGGGAGATTATCTGTGTATTTTTTCCCAGTTTTATTGAAATATAATACACAGTTGCTTGTATTTACATTGTACAATTCAGTGAGTTTTTTTAAATTATACTTGGCATACAATAATATACCACTTTCAGTTGTATAGCATAGTGATCACAGATCCAAATAACTCATAAAGCGATCACCCCACTAAATCTAGTACTCCTCTCCCCCTTACATATTTATTACATTAACTATTTTCTTTATGCTACACTTTATATCTCTCTCTCTATTTTGTAACTATCCATTTGTACTTCTCAATCCCTTTGCCTTTTTCGCTGTTTCCCCAACCCCACTCCCATTTAGTAGCCCTCAAAATATTCTCTATGAGTTTATTTCCACTTTTGTTGTTATTGTTGATTTTGTTCTTTAGATTCCACATGTACATGAAATCATGTGATATTTGTCTTTCTCTATTCTAATGATTTCATTCAGCTTAATACCCTCTAGGTCCATCAAGGCAATATCTTTTTCCATCCCATTCTTTTTAGTCTGTGTGTGTCTTTTAATCTGTAGTAAGTCTCTCGTAGGCAGCATATGTAAGGGTCTTGTTTTCTTATCATTTCAGCCTCTCTATCTTTTGGATGGAGCACGTAATTCTTTTCCATTTGAGATACTAGTTGATAGGAATGTAGTTATTACCACTCTTTATTTTGTTTTTGACACATTTTTTTTTAAAAGAAGTTCCTCCAACATTTCCTGTAATACTGGCTTGGTGTTGATAAATTCCTTTAGCTTATTTTTGTCTGGGAAGCACTTTATCTGTCCTTCGACTCTAAATGATGGCTTTGCTGGATAAAATATTCTTGGTTGTATTGTAGATCCTGGGTTTTCATCATGTCAAATATTTGGTGCTAAGCTTTTCTGTCCTGCATGGTTTCTTTTGAGAAATCAGCTGCCAGTCGTATGGGTGTCCTCTTGTAGGGAACTAACTGCTTTTCTCTTGCTACTTTTAAGATTCTCTCTTTGTATTTAATCTTTGGTATTTTAATTATTATATGTCTCAGTATGGGTCTCTTTGGGTTCATCTTTTTGGGGATTCTCTGAGCTTCTTGGGGTTGTATGTCTATTTTCTTCACCAGGTTAAGGAAGTTTTCCATCATTATCTCTTCGAATAGCTCTTCAATGTCTTGTTTTCCTTCAGGTACCCCTATGACATGGATGTTTTTACATTTAAATGTGTCCCATAGGCTCTTTAACTTACTATCATATTCTTGGCTTCTTTTTTCTTGCCATTCTGTTTGAGTGTCCTTGGCTTCCCCATTCTTTATAATAGTGGTTCAATCCTCTTCTTCATCCATTCTGTTTATTACTTCTAACATGCTCTTCATCTCAAGTAATGTATTCATCATTTCCAACTGGTTCCCTTTTATAATTTCCATTTCCTTTTTTGTTTTTTTTTTTTTTTT
>NW_024340851.1:2228252-2277941 GCF_902729225.1 Pteropus medius
GGGGCTGGGTCTCAGGAAGACAATGACCATCAGGTCAATATAGCTTCAGTCTTGCTACAACTTCCTATTTACACATTCCCACAAAAGTCACAGATCATAGCAAGACCAGCTACTGTCTGGGATTGGCCCACAGATCTCCAAGATCCACTCAAGTTTGTGTTGGTAGCAGTGATCTGCCTGAAACTGTCTCCAAAATGTGCACTCACAGCACTAGCTGCCAGCTGGGAATGTTTGGTCCTGAAAATGTGCGAGGTGTGGCAGCCATCCAAAAACAAAAGCCCCAAGGAATCTGCAGGTTGGATGGGGAGGGCTGATCTCCTCAGACCAGCACGTCCTTATTAGCCTTGTGGGAGAGATCTGCATAGGCAAGCTAGCATGGTCAATAGATTAGCCCATCGTGGGGCCCAGGCTAAGGCACAAAGGTGGCTGCCTTTCCAGCCCTCATGAAGTTAGGACCTCTCTCTCCTTCAGAGGAGCCTCTGCAGCTTCACTCTCCCTCTCAGTGTTTCTCTACCACCTGCTGGTGTGAGTCCAGCCTGATTTTCGACTTTGCCTCTCCTACCAGCCTCGATGTGGCTCCTTCTTTATATTATCAGATGTATGTGTTATGATCAGCTGGACTTCAGGTGATTCTCCACGTTGATCATTTGATAATTTGGTTGTAATTTCAGTGTGGACCGGGGAGCAGGCAAACCCTGCTTTTACTTAGTTCACCATCGTCCCTCCATCCTTTAGAGTTTTGTTTTCTTATCCATTCAGCCGCCCTATTTTTGATTGGGGAATTTAATTCTTTTTCATTTGAAGTACTCATTGATAAATATATAGTTATTGCCTTCTTTATTTAGACTTTTGATACACACTTTTTTCTCCTTCTTAAAGAAGTTCCTCCAACATTTCCTGTAATACTGGCTTGGTGGTAATAAACTCTTTTAGCTCTTTATCCTTCAATTCTAAATGATAACTTTGCTAGGTAAAATAATCTTTGTTGTAGGTCCTGGGTTTTCATCACTTTGAATATTTTGTGCCAAACCCTTCTGGCCTGTAAAGTTTCTGTTGAGAAATCGGCTGACAGTCTAATGGGAGCTCCCTTATAAGTAACTAAATTCTTTTCTCTCTGAACCTCCTGGGGTTGTATGTTTATTTCCTTCACCAAGTTAGGGAAGTTTTCTGTCATTATTTCTTCAGATAGGTTTTCAATTCCTTGCTCTCTCTCTTCTCTATCAGGTACCTCTATGATGCAAATGTTGATATGCTTGACGTTCTCCCAGAAGCTTCTTAAACTGTCTTCATTTTTTTGGATTCTTTTTTCTTGTTGCTGTTCTGATTGGGTGTCTTCTGCTACCCCATCCTCTATGTCACTGATTCAATCCTGTTTCATCCACTCTGTTGATTTCCTCTAATGTACTCTTCATCTTAGATATTGTATTCTTCATTTCTGACTGGCTCTCTATTATGTTGTCCATCTCCATTTTTATGTTTTTTTATATCTTTGTTAAAGTTCTCACTGAGTTCATCTACTCTTCCCCTAAGTTCCTTGAGCTTCCTTATGATCAGTTTTTTGAACTCTGGTATATTGCTTGTCTCCATTTTGGTGAATTCTTTTTCTGGAGTTTGTTCTGTTCTTTCATGTGGAACATGCTTCTTTGTCTCCCCTTTTTAACTGCCTCCCTGAGTCTGTTTCTATGTATTAGGTAGGGCTAAATCTCCCAGTCTTAGTAGAGTGGCTTTATGTAGTAAGTGTGCTGTGGGGCCCCTTGGCATAGACCTGGAAGGAGTCCAGCTGCAAGCCATGTTTAGCTGTAGCTTGTGCACCTCTGAGGCTACCTGATAAGAGTCACTAAGCAATCTACATATGGCTGCCACCTGTGATTGGCTTATAGATGTCTCAAGGGGCCAAATGAGAAACGAAGGCCGCTGCCACTGGTGTGGAACTTGGGGCTGCTCAGCAAGAGGTACAAGGCATGCTGAGGCCAGATGCTGCTTCTTTGTTTTGTGAGCCTTTAAGAGATTTTAGAAAAGATCACCTCAGGAGCCAAGACATCCCATTTGTATGGAATAAATCACTGGAAGTGGCTTGGGTGGGCCCACATGTTGGGAGAAGTGGAGTCTCAGGGAATCCTCTGAGCTGAGCGACCTGTGTTATTCAAGTTGATGGTGCCTGCATCTTCAGGTGGGGAGCAGGGAGGGCTCAACAAAGGAACAATGGCTTCTGCTTGCACCTCTGTCCGTGTGCAAGCTGCCCCTCCAGCCCTCGCCCTGAAGCCTGATAGCTCAGTGCCTTCCCATATGTTCCTGGCACCCCTTAAGCAGCACTGGAGCTCAGAGAGAACAAATCTGTCAGGGAGTAAGGCCACGCATGAGCCCTTTAAGAGGGAAAGTTTTTGCTTCCCACAGACCTCCACCTCACTCAGCCACAACCTCCACTGGTTTTCACAGCCAGAGGTTGTTTGGACTTCTCTTCCCAGTACTGGAACCCTAGGCTGAGGAATCCAGTGTGCAGCCGAGACCTCTCGCTCCTCAGGTGGGGAAGGGGGCTCTGCAGCCAAGATAGCCCTCCCAATTCTCAAATGTGAGACCAGGGTGTTTGATGTCTCCACTCCTACCATTTTGAGGTAACCTATTATTTGAGGTGATCTACTTTAGGGCTTTTGTTTAGCCAGACCTTGGACTCTGTAGTTTTGTTATAATTTTGATATGGTCACTACAATTTTGGTGTGGTATATAGCTTCTATCTTCTATGCCATCTTTAATCTCTAAGTTGAAATCATATAGAGAGCTTTTAAAAGTTACCAAAATGCCCTACCTCCAGAATTCTGATGTAATTGATCTGCGGTGTGACCTTAACTTTAGGATTGTTTTAAGTTCCCCAGTGATATTAATGTAGAACCAGGGTAAAAAATCATGGATCTAGTCAGAAGGCCTGAGATCTACTATAGACTCTATCACTTACTAGCTTGGACTAGTAACTTAATCTCATATAGTTTTTTTTTTTTAATCTTAAAAATGGAGAAAGTAATAGTACTATGCATTTATTCTGAGAATTAAATGATATAAGCCTTACAATCGGCCAGTATGTGGCATGTAGTAAGTGCTAAAAAGGTTATAATAACAAGCCACAATGCAAAATAAAAAGTATTTGGTAAATCAAATACTAAACAATGGTTCTCAAACTTCAGCATATATCAGAATCACCTGTAGGCTTCTCGAAACACAGATTGCCTCTCCCCACCCATTCTTCAGTTCTGGAGTGGGACAAATAATTTGCATTTGTAACGAATTCCCAGGAGATGCCGATGCTGCTGGTTTGAGCATTACACTTTGGGAACCACCATTTGAGCTTTAGCAGTTTAAAGTTCCTCTTCAAAAGAGTATTGATATTTTAATACACTCCAAGTATATTATTATGGTAGAACTTAAGATACTTTAGTTGACAGTGTGGAGATACTCTGGAGTGGAAGATCTCCTTGTAGGAAGCTGACTATCACATTAATTTTAAAGTGAGTTTTCAAAAGCAGTGGACAGATCAGAGGTTTCTCTGAAGGTGATTTTTGTAGCAGAGTAGAGGCAGTCTTGGGATTTTTTTTCTTTCCAGCACTGTTTTATGAGAACTGCCCTGTCCATTCCTCACATCCCCTCACATTTAGAAAAGATATCATTAAAGTGGCACATATTTATAGAAAGATCAAATAAATGTGTAAACATATGTTAAGGCTTATAAAATACATCAAAATGGTTGGCTTCTGATTATTTCTCACTGAAAACTATCAGAGAAATGAGATGTTTTCTAGTATGACTGGGGAGGTTATGACAAATAGACTGAAGCTGGCAAATGTGTGCCCTAGTCCTGACAGCTACTGAGGTAATCGATTCTAGGATGACAAACTCTGAGCTCACTAGGAGGGTTGGCAAAGTTTGTCTCTGATATATGCTTCTACCTTTCCTTTTAGTGACTCTGCCAGGCACTCCCCTCACATTGCCCAACCTTGGCTTCCCAATTCTCTAACATTCTAGTTCTAGACAGAGGGCATTATACATGTTAACTCTCACCCTACTTAAAATCTACTTTAATTTCTATTTCTCTAATGTCTGGCTAGAGATAGGTACAGAAATTCACACTGAATGTGTAAATAGTTGATACTGCTGAAGATTTATTTCCAGGACTTTGCATAAAAGGAAGCAACTCAAAAGAATGTGTCAAATTGTGGAAAGCCAGATACCATGGCTGATGGCAGAGTTTTGTTTGTTTTGTTTTTAATGTGTGATATGGTGGGTGTGAGGGACTTTGAACCATTTCTCACATCATACTCTCTCCATCTTTGGGAGCAGGTAAGATAATTTGCTTGCTAGGTGGTATTTGGGCAATAGGTGCCGATATTCTCTAGAGCAGAGAAAGTAGGAAGACTAAGAGAAGTTATGCATCACAGGTGGTTGAGTTTGACCTTGGAGAGATCACACAATATCTTTGCCTCCAGATATTCATCTATAAAATGGTTAATAATATCCTGCCCCATTCCTCTCCTTAGGGTTGTGAAAATAAATCTTCCCTCACATGTGAAAGTATTCTGTAAATTAGTAGCTGTTAGGGTAATTCAAGTTTTTTGAGTAATTGAATGATAATGATTTTGATAGTGAAAATGAGAAAAAAATTCTTTGCCATATGGATACAGCATACTTACCATGCATGTCCTTCTCTGAGTCTCAATGTCCCCATCTGTTCTGTGAGGGAGTAGGAGGCCCAGACAGTCATAGATAGCATGGCTTTCTGGGCATTCATAGGGAGAAAAGAAGCCTAAGGTAATGCTGGCTGCCACTGCAGTCGTAGGTGACAGCCTCCTTATCCTTAGGTGAGAGCCTCCTCTCCTGTCCAGAAGGGGTAGCCTGAGGGCCAGAGAAAAAAATAGTGACCTTTTGTAGGGGTTTGTACTCTGAAAGCCACCTGGAGAACCCTAAATAGCCTAGTGCTGCCCCATCCCACTGAGCTGCTTTCAGTGGAAGATTTACATGTTCTAAAGGCACTCCAGGACAGTTAAATGCTAGTCCATATTGGCTCACAGCTCCAGGCATTAAATATGAAATGCTTGCTCAATCAATAGCAAATATCCCAAGGACTTGAAATGATCTAGGATCATTTCTCTTTGAATCATCTTATTGGGGAAAAGAAGCAGCTAACTTATGGGAGAGACTCGCTCTATTTGCCCTGGTTATCTGCAGTCCTCCACCTCTACCTCCCAGTACTGAATTAAATAAGCAGAGACTGTTCAAGTGAAGAAGGGTTAAAACACTGAAACTGTGTTCAACCCCAAAGTACCTAACAGCCTGCTATACTCAGAAAATAACCATATATATGCTTAAGAGTCAACATACAGGACATGACATTAAAGGTGTTTCCCATGCTCATTGTACCCTTCTAAGAGTTTCCTTATCCTTAACTGACCATCCCACCCTGGGAGCATATATAATGGATTTTTCAATTGGCTATGAGATAGTCTAGCATAAGAATTTCACCCAGTAGGGGACTTAGTGAGATGATGACTGGCTTAGCCCATCAGATCCTCTCTCGGATTTGGTGGTGAGGGAGGGAGAAAATAGAAAAAGACTGGTTATGGCAATAAAGGGTGCTGACTGGAGCAGTAGAAACAGGTAGAGTAAATTGATAATGGTGATCATTACATCAGCACAATACTGTTATATTAGAGGTAGGGGAAACAGATATCAGGTCCTGAGAGGAACTTTTATTAGAGGTATTCATAATTCCTACCTCTTGTCAGACTTCTAGAGCTACTGTTGTATCCTGAATAGGTAGATTCCAGTTATCTATGAGGCCTAGTTGTATGGTCAAATGGTGTCCTGACCTCTGTATTTCTCTACATATATTTATAATAATCCTTTTTAGCAGATGCGATCTGAGCTTATCTGGGTTCACTGAAAATGGAAAGAACTTAAATGTTTTAGTGTGAATTTTAGCCCTGCCAGTCACTAATTTCTTCATCTGTAAAACAGAAGTTGTGAGGATTAAAGGAGTTAATACATGCAGAGTATTCAGAATAGTGTTTGGCATATAGCAAGTGTTTAAAAAATGTTAACTATTGTTATCATTACTTTGGACAGCTAACAACCTGAGAGCTTCAGCTTTCTTATCTGTAAATTATATTCATCTCATGAGATTTTGGGAGGATCAAAATCAAAATTGGAAGTAACAGACAGATAAAATAGTGCATAGCTATATACATGGTACTTCATATATGTTATTGCCTTCATTTCTCAAAAACATCGAACACTCATCTGGGCAGTATAGTGAAAACAAGTTTGGGCTTTGTGCCTAGTAAATGATAAATAAATAGTTATTTAATGTGATAAGTTACTACTTCAATGAGTGTTACCTTTTTGAGCCTCTTTCACACTACCTTCACACCCAGCCTCATAAGAATTGGGGTGGCTCAGATATGGTTCTATTTGGAGATTTATAGCAATAGGAAGGTTTTTCCATAGGTCCAGGCCTTCCTGGTCAGTTAAAAGGAAGATAATTTCAAGACTGTTATCAGTGAGATGGTGTCATTATTCTCAGCCCGGCTAAGTAATGCCTGTTCTCTATGAGGCTTACAAGAGATGCAACGCTAATGGGAATAATGAATTTGGCCTTGGATTCAATTCTCTTTTTTTCATAAACAGGCAATTCCACCTGGAGAATCTCAAAAAAGCATACTGAGTTGACAAATCTCTATAGCTTTTAGTAATTGGGAATCTTTCTTTTCTTCCCATTACCTGTAAAAACATCCTCCATTGCACCTTTCATTTTTCTCCAGGTTTATTGAGAAACAATTGACATACATCATAGTATAAGTTTAAGGCATACAGCATGATGGTTTGACTTACATATATTGTGAAATGATTATACCATTTGGTTCACTTATCATTCATCATATCATAGAGATACAATTAAAAAAAAGAAAAAAAAAAGAAAAAAAGACAGACAATTCCTGTAATGAGAACTCTTAGGATTTGCTCTCAACAACTTTCCTGTATATCATATAGCAGTGTTAGTTAGCTATAGCCATCATGTTGTACATTACATTCCTAGCACTTATTTATCCCATAACAGGAGGCTTGTACCATTTGACCACCTTCCTCCAATTCCCCCTTCCTCTGACCCTCTGCCTCTGGTAACCACAAGTCTAATCTCTTTTTCTATGATTTTTCAATTCCACATATAAGTGATATTATACAATATTTGTTTTTCTCTCACTTATTTCACTTAGCATAATGCCTTCAAGGTCCATCAATGTTGTCACAGATGGTAGGATTTCATTGTTTTATTTTTATGGCTGACTAACATTCAATTTATATATATGTTTAACACACATGCGTGCACGCGCACGCACACACACACACACACACACACACACACACTTTTATTCATTCATCCATCGATGGACACTTAGGATGTTTCCATGCCTTGGCTATTATTAAAAAATGGTGCTATGAGCATGGGATGCAGATACATTTTGAATTAGTGTTTTTTGTTTCTTATGGATATAGTCCCAGAAGTGGAATTGCTAAATTATATGCTATTTCTATTTTTAACTTTTTGAGGACCCTCCATACTGTTTTCCATACTGGCTGCACTATTTTACAACCTCATCAACAGTGCACAAGGGTTCCCTTTTCTTCACATCCAAACCAGCATTTTTCTCTTTTTGATGATGGCCATTCTAACAGGCATGAGGTGATACCTCATTATGGTTTTAAGTTGCATTTCCTTAATGACTAACGATGTTGAGCATCTTTTCATGTACCTGTTGGCCTATCATATAGCTTCTTTGGAAAAATGTCTGTTGACGTCCTTTGCCCATTTTTAATTGGGTTGCTGTTTTCTTTTTCTTTTTTTGCTATTGAATTGTATGAGTTCTTTATATATTTTTGGATATTAACCCCCTATTAGACATATGATTTGCAATTTTTTCCCATTCTGTAGGTTTTCTTTTCACTTGTTGATGGCTTCTATTGCTGTGCAGAGGCTTTTTAGGTTGATGCAGTCCTGGTTATTTTCAATTTTATTGCTCGTGACTTAGGCGTCTAAATCTAAACACCATTACCAAGACCCATATCAAAGAGCTTTATTCCTGTTGTCTTCCATGAGTTTCATAGTTTCAAGTCTTATATTTAAGTCTTTAATCCATTTTTAGTTAATTTTTGTGACTGGTGTAAAATATGGGTCCAATTTAATTCTTTTACATGTGACTATACAATTTATCCCAGCACCATTTATGGAAAAGACTGTCTTTTCTCCATTGAATATTCATGGCTCTTGTGTCAAATATTAGTTAGCTGTGTAAGCTTGGGTTTATTTCTGGGGTCTCGATACTGTTCCATTGGTCTATTTGTTTTTATGTCAGTACCATACTGTTTTGACGAATATAGCCTTACAGCATAGATTGGAATCAGGAGCTGTGGTGCCTCCTGCTGTGTTCTTTCTCAGGATTTCTTTGGCCATTTGAGATCTTTTGAGACTCCATATAAATTGTAAGATTGGTCTTTCTCAACTTCTTAAAGAAATGCCATTGGAACCTTGATAAGGATTGCACTGAATCTATAGCTGGCTTTTGATAGTATTGACATTTTTTTCTAAATTATTATTATTTTTTATTATTTGGTGACATTGGATAATGAAATCCAGTGACTTTCAGGTGTACAATTTAACTGTAATGCATATATATATTGCATTGTTTTCACCGCCCATAGTTAGAATTCTGTCACCACATATTTGACCCCTTTTACCCCATCTACCTCCATCTTCCCCCTCCCCCCACCCTCTGGTAACCACTAGTCATTGTCAACATCCATGAGTCTCTGTTTGTCCTGTTCGTTTGTTGCTTTTAGGTTTATATCCCACATATAAGTGATATCATGTGGTTTTAAACTTTTCTGTCTGGCTTATTTTGCTTAGCATGATTATCTCAAGGACCACCCATGTGGTTGCAAATGGTAGTATTTCATCTCTTCTTATGGATGAGTAATATTCCATTGTATATATGTACCACAGCTTGTTTGTCCAATCATCTATCGTAGGACACTTCAGTTGCTTCCACGTCCTGGCCACTGTGAATAAGGCTGCTATGAACATTGGTGTGCAAATATCTTTTTGGATATGAGTTTTCAAGACTTTAGGGTAAATATCCAGTAGAGGGATTGCTGGATCATACGGTAGATCAAGTCTTAGTTTTTTGAGGAAACTTCATACCGTTTTCCATAGTGGCTGTACCAATTTGCGGTCCCACCAGCAATGTATGAGGGTTCCTTTTTCTCTGCATCCTCTCCAACATTTGTTATTACTTGTCCTGTTGATAACAGCTATTCTAACAGGTGTGAGATGGTATCTCATTGTGATTTCGATTTATATTTCCTAATACTAGCGATGATGAGCATCTTTTCATATGTTTGTTGGCCATTTGTATGTCTTCCTGGAAGAAGTATCTGTTCAGGTCCTCTGCCCATTTTTGAATTGTATTGTTTTTTGTTGTTGTTGTTGTTATTGAGTTCTATGAGTTCTTTGTATATTTTGGATATTAGGCCCTTACCAGAGGCATTGCTTGCAAATATATTTTCCCATTCGGATGGCTGTCTCTTTACTTTGTTGACGTATCTTTTACTGAGCAGAAACTTTTTAGTAGTTTATAAATGAATGTAGTCCCATTCATTTATTTTTGCTTTTACTTCCCTTGCCTTTGAGGTCAAATTCATAAAATCCTCTTTAAGTCCAAGGTCCTTGAGTTTAATTCCTATGTTTTCTTCTATGCATTTTATTGTTTCAGGTCTTATATTTAGGTCCTTAATCCATTTTGAGTTAATTTTGGTGTGTGGTTATAGACAATAGTCTAGTTTCAATCTATTGCAGGTGGCTTTCCAGTTTTCCCAGCACCATTTATTGAAGAGGCTTTCCTTTGCCACTGTATGTTTTTGACTTCGTTGTTGAAAATTATTTGCCCATATAAACATGGGTTTATTTTGGAATCTGGATTCTGTTCCACTGGTCTGTGTGTCTCTTTTGCTGCCAATACCATGTCGATTTGATTACTGTCGCTTTGTATTATAATTTGAAGTCAGGCAGACTTCAGGCCTCCAGCCTCATTCTTTTTTCTCAGGATGGCTTTGGCAATTCGGGGTCTTTTGCACTTCTATACAAATCTGATGCTTTTTTTGTTCTATTTCTTTAAAAAATGCCGATGGGATTTTGATGGGGATTGCATTTAATCTGTATAATGCTTTAGGTAATATGGTCATTTTAACTATGTTGATTCTTCCAATCCAAGAACACGTAATATCTTTTCATTTCTTTGTATCTTCTTCGATTACTTTTAATAGGTTCTTATACTTTTCATCATATAGGTTCTTCACGTTTTGTTATATTTACTCCTAGGTATTTTATTCTTTTTGCTACAATTGCAATACAAATTATTTTTCCACTTATTTGTTTGACAATTCATTATTAGAGTATAGGAATGTTTTTACCTAGTCCACCTTCCTCCTTATCTGGATCCCTGCTTTATAGTCTTAATAATGCTTTTTTTTCTTATATTCAATCATAATCACTACACAGTCTTAGTCCCTGTCAGTGTGACAGTTTCGGTAGTGTTTGCTCAGATTCCTCTGGGGCTCCAAGGTGTTCGGTCTTGGAGGTATGGCAGGGAGGTGCCCTTTAGGTTGGAGGATGGCGGCTGTTGCTCAGCCTCTCCTTTTACAACCATGACTGGTAATAATTAACTGCTTCTCTGCTGTGCCCACTTCTCTGCTTTCTGCTCTGATGCCAGGGCACTGCAGGCAGCTGCATGGAGCTCACAGCTTTCCCAGCCAGGGCTGTTCAGGGAACCCTTCACCTCTTCTCCCCTCCTCCTGCAGGGAGCTCTGGCTGTGAGAGGCAGCTTGTTTCTCCTAGTCCACTGCCCAACTCCCAGGGTTCTGACCTGTGGTAGCTCTTATGTGCAGATCCCACACTCAGATGTGTTGGTGTGCAATTTGGGTGTTTTTTGTTGAGTTTTAGATGTCCAGCTTATTGTTATTTCAAGGGGAGAGATCTGGGGACATCTCTCCATCATATTTCTGATGTCACTTCTGTTTTTCAAAATTTTTAATATTTTTTCTCCTAATGATTTTATGTCATTTTCATAAAACAAAAGGTAAACATGTGAAGTTCTGGCATGATCAAGTTTAAGTAAGATTTCCAAGAAATGGAGCTCATTGTATGACCCTTCATTTGGAACACGGGACCCAACTTTGGTTTAATGACCAAAAGACATTTAATGAAGACTTTTCCCCTTTTCATTAGTAAATTGAGAATGAACATAAAACAGAAAAACAAGTAATTTATTTTATTAGGCATACATTTTCCTTTAACATTTTATTTGAACTTTTCTAACTGAAGGCTGGAAGGCCTTTAACTATCTGGCAGACAAAACATGAGTTAGTGGTTAATATATAAGCTACTTATTAAGTACCACAGGCACATTAATCATTTAATTGTAGCAAGGAACATTCAAGAACTTTGCACTTGCTACTACAGTCTATTTCAAAAATATCAGTTGGCTGGATATATTATTTTTACAATTTCGGTCTAATGATTTTTACTAATATACCTTTTTTCTTGGAATCATTTTTCAGTGTGGAAAATGTAAAGCTTGAGTATGAATACAGCTTACCTTTTAACAAATTAATTCCATTTTGATAACTTGGACTGAGGAAAAAAGAACCAATCTGTGCCTAGAAACACTCTGCTAACATCTGTTTTCTGGGGGATGAACTACCCCTAGTCAAGAATTTTAGTAACTTTCACCATGTGTCTCAGCAAGGAAATCACAAAATTATAGACTGGGGATAAAATGTGGATGAGGTATAATAAAACAAGTCTTGTAATTCCAGTTAGAATCCAGGTGTGATACAGTGCCTTGAGCACTGGATTTGAAGACACATTTGTAATAAAATCCTAGCTCTACTTTATAGTAGCTGTACAAATTTTGGCAATTTACTTAGATAACCAGCCCATTTCCTATTCTCGAAAAACTGGGATAACAACAATCCACCTGCTCACAGGATTTTGTTGAGGATTAAATAAACCACAATATATCAAAGTACCCAGAACCATTCCTAACACGTAGCAGATGCTAAACAAGTGTGGTGAATCTAAATTTCTTTGATCTCCTTTTCTGTAAAATGGGTGGTGGGGTGAACTAGATATTCTCTAGGTCTCCTGAGACAAAAGATTCTAGGATTCATTACATCTTAATACAACATTTGGAATTCTTTTGGGGGAATGAACTGTACTACAGCAACTCACTTTAATTTGCACAACTAATACACAACAGGTCCTTGAATAATGTTTTGTTCAACATCGTTTCAGCATAATTTTGATGAGATGCCATAGAAATGTAACTCATTTTTATATCAACTAGCCTATGGTAAAATGGTTTTATTATATGTCATTTCACTTAAAGTGGCAGAACCTATTGATACCTTTAAATGAGCACCTACTGTAATGTGAAAGATTTGTAGAAAGGAACTCTAAGGCCAGTATGGGCTAAGAGAAATATCCAAGTTAGAAGTCAGTATAGGAGCTAGGCCAGAAACCCATATCAATCACTGTAGATTGGATCCAGGGCTTTTCCCCACTACAGTCTACACAAGAGCCAATTTAAGACTTTATCTTGGAGCTGTTATCTAATAACCTCAGAAAATCGATAGAAAATTAGGCTGTTTGACTTTGGCATTCTATCAATTATTTTATTTTATTTTATTTTATTTATAGATAACTAGTACCCTTAGATTCTCTTCACATAGTCTGTCTAGAGGTTCAGTTCCCATAACTTTCTAAACTATAATGCAAACTTACCTCTTATCAGAATTTATCTGTTCTATCTCCTGTGCCTGTTTCCTCTCTGTAGCAATGATTGGAAATAAATTAACCAGATAAAATAACCCAGCCCATAATGTTTACTTAAGATGGTTCACCAGAAGACAGAAGATTTTAGACATTGAAGCATAGGAGTAAGGGTATAATTTTTCTCAGAAATACTTCTTAACAACTCTTTGAGTATTTGACCTTATATATTCTATCAAGTGATATAGTCACATACTTAGAAAAATATTAGATTCAGGAGAAAATTAGATTGATAAGTAACTAAAATTGAAAGTAAATGAAAAGGCACTATGATGTCTACTTTTCAAGATAGTATAGTCTGGCATGTGTTACTTTTCAATTATCAAATCACTTATCAAACTAGAAATGTGATTTATACTAACAAGGTACAGGTTGTGGGGCTCTTGGTCTAAGAACAAACTGAAAAAAAAATTACATTTATAAGATAGTAAAAAAAGTAAAACTTGATGTCTATCAAAGAACAATATTTTAAAAGTCAAATCTGAAATGGCTGTTAAACAAAACTATGAGCAGTTATGTTGAGATCAGAATCGTTTATATTTCTAGATTTAAGTAAGCCGTACTCACAATTTAAATATTTTTATTGAATTCAAAGGAACAAAAGCTACAATTTCCACCAATGGAAAAGAAAAAAATTATTTCATAGATATTTTAGTGTGTAATAATCTTTTCTATGGCTCCCCAAGATGTTCCAATATAAACAAATTTACCCTTTAAGTAGAAAGGACAAAGCATCAAGTATAAACAAAATGGAAGATTACCATATTTATTTATACCATACAGTCAAGTACCAAAAAAGTTAAATAGGTTTAACCTAAACTTAGCAAAAGAGTAATTTCTCATTTCATTAACCAGTGAAAATAATCATTTATACATGCTCTCATTTCCAGTAGGAAACACATATGAATGGGGAATATTTAGCAAAAAAAAAGTCTCCATAATTGCACTTTGAATGCCTTAGCAACAGAAAAATTTGTAAACAGATCTTCTCTTCAATAGAACTTAATGAAATACTAAAATTACTTTATGGAGCAATCATGCAGTAAGAAATAAAAAAAAATCACCTTACTTAACCTAGATTAGTAGTATACTTGCTAAAATATAATTTGGTCGCTTTCTGCATTTCAGGCTGTTATATCAGAAAATTACAGGCACGTGTTAATTAGTTCATTTTATTTGGATAAAACAGAGAATATTTCTAGAGAGATGGAAAGTAGTACAGTTGGCCATCAAATGCTTTTCCCCAAGAATCCTGGGCTTGCAGAGTCTAATCTTCTTTATGACCTTAGGACTTTTCTGTGCCCCCTCCCCCTATATTGTACGCCTAACTTCCACTGGACTGGAAGTTATTTGCATTGCTAGAAAAAACATTTTATTTGAACATTTATTTCTACTTCATTTCTTCCAGTTATTAAAGAGTTTTTGTTTAAGGTACAAGGACGAACACATTTGACCATGGCTTACGGTAGTTGTAATTTGGGTTGGTTCAATTTTGTTTTGTTAATTTTTGTTGGTTGGTTTAAAAACGTAGGCCAAGATTCTCAAATAGCAAAGCAATCAACATTCCTATGGAAAATGTAAATGATATTAAGTCCGTATAAGTTAAATTTTTAAAATACAGTGTAACAAGGGTAGAGTAAAAATAGGAGAATTATTAAAAATGTGTTTCAGTTTCATTTGAAAGTATAAAAGGTTAAATTTCTCTTAATCTTAACAGTGATATATAGCAAAGAAAAAAATTTTAAATGAGTAAACCTTAATTTCTTTAATGTAGATTTCTTCTAGTTACACAGGAAAATTATTAATGAACAACTATTTTAAATATAAGGAATTTAAATAGTCATTAGATTACTAGGTAAAAATTCCAATAATAATCTAAATTTAAAAGCTGATGAACACAGATTAAAAGTTACCTGCATTTCTGCTTGAACAGCAAAAACAAAACATAAAACAAAAAACAACATTGTCTACTATATGACACCAAATGAGGTGTTTCTGGCTATGTAAACATGTTAAGTAAACATGTTTTCCCTGCTTTAATTTTTAGGCTTCACATGTGAATGCAGACAGAGATTTAAAACTACTTTACATTAAAAAGAAACTAAAACCTTTATTCTATACTTTATTCTCTATAAAGTACTTTATTTCTGTAGTACTTCGGGCTAGATTTTGATGTAAATTTTGAGGAAGATGTTTCATATACAACGAGTTAAGACATCGACAAAAAAAAATGTTCCTCACACTTTTCAACATAACATACAAAACTGTAAAACCTGTCAATATGGAAACTCTCTGGAATTTCTTAAAGTATCGGAAAGTACAACATGGCAAAAGAAAGCATATATAAATAATGTTTAAGGACTCTGTAATAGAATACATGGTGTTCTTAGTGTAACTGGAGTGCAACTATCTATGTACACACACAAAATATTTCAGAAGCGGGTGAAGTAAACGAAACCACCAGTTCTTTAAATTACACTTGATCACGTAGATGAGCAAGTCTCTGTGATAGTTCATCCTGGAGAAAGCAAATTTTAAAAGTCACAAGGCTGTGACAAATATAAATCACTAATATTTTAAATAAACCCTTGTCTCAAAAATTCACACAAAAATCAAAATTAAGAATTCAGTGTTTTAAACATTTCAGAATAAATGGAGAACTTAATAGAGCAGAAGCTATGAAGGGGAGCAAATTCAACCTCTAAATGAAATGTGCATGCAAACAGAAAATGTCCATCATTGAGTAGTTAAAGGCTAACCACATTTTGCTAATTTATGATGTCATATTATAGTAATAACTCTATAAAAGAAAAAATTATAAATATACTTATTTATATATACATATACATATATATATATAATATATTTAATTCATACATCAAATTCATACCAATCAAGATAAAATCCAACTTCTACCTGTTCCATGGAAGCAACACTTATGCCAACAGATCCTGTCTGACCCTGTGGTAGCTCCATATTGAGATCGAGGCTACAATTTAAAAATAATTAGCATAAATGTATATCAATATAGGCATTTTCTTCCTTATGTAATTATAAGCAATAAAATAGCCTTATTGCAAATTTGAATATTCCACCTAGCATTTTTTCTTAATTTAAATAACGAAACTGGTTAAATTTTATAAATGTAAATAGCGCTTAAACATCTTTTGAATGTCCACCTTAGGAAAAATGAATTTACTACTTTTAAAGCATTTATTTGAGCCCTAATGGTGACCCACGTATGTGATAAGGTTACGACAGAAAAACTAGTAAAAGACAGGAAAATGATCTGGTTGTCTGAACAAAAGACCAAAATAAAAGTCATCTGATGTTTTCAATTTACTGGAGGTTACTATATGACTCCTACTGTAAAGTAAAATTAATATGCCAAATAAAGATAACAGGCTAGATGAATGCAGCCTCAAGATCCATATCTAACATTCGAGCTAACTTCGAATTCAGTGTGTCTAGCTCCTGAGCTACCCTTAGTTAAGAACAATTACTTATACCCACTTATACAACTGAGGTTTAGAAAAGTATACTTGCCCAAGATCACCCTAGTGATGGATAAGATTTAAACCCAAGTTTGTCTTGCCTCTAAATCCTCTGATTTTTATTTCCATTATAACTACTCCTCTAGAATATAAAGTGGCCTTTCTGCCTGTCTCTAGACCAGTGCATGCCAACTTCAGTTTGAAACACTACAGGGAATACAGTAACTTTAACAGTCAATAGGAGAGTCTACAGACAGATTGTTATTTTAAAAGTAAAGATATGCTATCCTAAAATTTTGAGGGAATTACAAACTCAAACAGAATTCAGATACTTAAACGTCTTCAAGAACAGGCATCGGTATTTCGACATCTGTGATTCTACCTGTTTCTACTGCTCCAGTCACCACCCTTTATTGACATAACTAACCTCTCTAGAGTTTGGCCCCCAACTCCTCCACGGCCCCAGGAACATTTGGCAGTGTCTGGATGCGTTTTTGACTGTCATGACTGGATAGGGGTGCTACTGGTGTCTTGTGGGTAGAGGCCAGGGATGCTGCTAAACATCCAACAATGCATAAGACAGCCCCCAAAATTAGCTAGCCCAAAATGTCAGTAGTGTTGAGGCAGAGAAATCCTATGCTAAATCTTATTACAAAGTTGTCTACTGAACTTGATTTCCACCGAGGGTCAGCAAGGTTAAAACGTGGCAATGTTCATATTACAAGACCTCCTTTGCTATATTTTCAAGTCTAATCTTCTTATTTAGTCTTTCATAGTAACAGAAACAAGTCTTTGGCCTCATATTACCAAGATGGGGTCTTCTGACATGCAATGCCTTGGTCTCTTTCATAATACTTAATAAAAATCACCTTTCTTACTATCTTCTCTATTAGTATGTGGGCTATGTCAGGATACTAACAAAGCCAAACAGTACACAACCTAACCACCAGTCCTGTTCTCAAATATTTATTAAAAAATTTATTAATCTGGATTTTATTCACTAATGACACATTAGTGACCTAAACAGCTGATAAATTTAGCTGTTCATTCTAATCAGGACACTGAAATAATATTCATCAACTCTATTTTCCAGGTGTCTTCAAATCTCTTTCCACGAGAAAATAATAAAGTACATGAAAGCTATTTCAATCTATTACTCTACCTTTGATAAAAAAAAGTATAAAATTTTAGTATCACCCAGTTTTAATGTTTATCTTTGAAAAAACCTGTATTTTTATTCTTTACCTACAATGGTCTCTTAAACTAAATAATATACTAGTGAATACTGATATAACATGACTTCCGTAGCACAAATATTATCATGGTCAAGTTATCCCCCTCAAATGTGAGGGCCTGAAATAAACAGCCCATTAACAGATACCCTGTTTCTAATAGTAGTACCTTGAAGGGTGCCATCTACTTACTTTTTTAAAAAATATATTACCAGCTGCAACGATGCAACGCTGCCTTCTTTTAAACCCCTTGGACATTTTGCATATATCACTCAGTTTGCAGGACTCGAATTGGGCTTAAGACTTAATGACCTGATCATGTAGAATTCTTTCGGATGATCCTTTTTATAAAAAAGAATCTGAACATTTGATATATATTGAACATGGAAGGTATTGAGAAATGTTTAAACACTCCTGCCTCTCTCGATTACCTTCCTCCATTTCTTATCACACACTAAATGAATGTTATCTCCAGAGATTTTTAAGTAAATTCTAGAATGATCTGAACCAAGTCACATTTTTATAAGCATGGTAAAGAGCTGGATGACTATTTCAAAGTCCCTTCCAACGCTAAATTCCAGGGTGAAAAACCTAACTCTGACCACTGGTGGTAAAGACAAATATTTTTATCCACATTACATAATTTTAGGACCTCCAGATATTAAATCAAGATTATCTAAAACACCTGAGTAACTTCTTACCCAGCCTCATCGGCCATTTCTTGAAGCAGCATATCCACTTGGCTCTAGAATAAGAATATGAAAATTTGTATTTTAACGATAATTTCTTTTTGGGTGGTTTCTCTTTCCGATTTTGCTTTAAAAAAGGGAACAGAAAACTTAAAATATTTGACTTTGGGTGGCAAATACACAATGCAATATACAGATAAAGTATTATTGAATTGTACACTTGAAACCTATATAATTTTATTAACCAATGTTACCTTGATAAATTTAATTTAAAAAAGAAATATGATGTAAAAAAATATACTGTTTACCACTAGAGAGAGTTGAATTATTTCAGAAGAGATTTCTGAATAATGTTAAATGATAAAGCCTTTTTAAACTTTAAATTATGGAATTATGTGAAAAATATTAGCAGCGATATTCACATATAATTTGAACCTGGGTAATACAGCTCTCCAACCAATATATAAAGCTCTTTTCTAACCCACTTTACTTGTATTTAAAGTGTAATAAATTTAAATTTTAGATTAATAGTTGTTCTTTCTGCTAGTTGATACAAATTTGATATTAAGGATTACTCTAAAAATATCTAGAGATAAATAAAATATAAGTATATTGAGATATTTACTACAGTACAGGAGTTCTCAGGAAATAGAGTCTGAATAACTTAAAAAACTCATTTTTAACTTAGTGGTTAAAAATAGTTTGGACATACAAGTGGGAGTTCTAAGATGTAGTCCCAGCTCTACCATGAACAAGGTTTATGGTTTTAAGTAACTCACTAACCTTGATGTTGGGCTTTAGTTTCTCTTGTGCTCTTTAATTCATTTTAAAAACATTTCCAAAATGCAGAAAAAGTTCAGAAAATAATAGATTGCTTTTGTGTATTTACATTTGTGTTGTGTTTATTTTATAGCTAAAATAGCATTATTTGTTTTTAAAACTTACTTAAATAGTATTATACTATGTATACTATTCTGCAACTTGCTTTTCTTATTCAACCTTGTAAGATGTAATGATATTGAGAGCTAGAGATTTAGTTCATTCACATTTGTTCCTGTATAATACTATAGAAATACACTCAATTTTATTTATCCATGAATTTCTAGACATTCAGACATTTTTCCCTAACTTCTCCCAATTATAGACAATGGTTCAATGACCATTCTGTGTATAAGTATCTTTGTACACACATAGGGGTTTCTTTGTGTATAGATTTGGAAGTAGAAGCACTAGATTATAAGTTACATCCATTTTCACATACTCTGATTTATTCAACAAATATTGAGGACATACTTCATACTGGATATTGTTTTAAGTGCTAGGAATGCATCAATGAACAAAAATGATAAAAATCTCTGCCTTCATTAAGCTTACATTCTAGTGTGTGCATGTAAAAAGTAGGGAGGGCAAATCAAATTTTTAAAAAATTATATGGTATATTAGATGGTGATAAGTACTATGGAGAAAACTAAAGCAGGGATATAGGGAATATAGGGAATGATGGGTGTGTTATTGATGTACTTTTAAAGTTGGATGGTCAAGAAGACCTCATTGAGAAAATGACATCTGGACAAAGAACTGAAGGAGGTGGGGAGTAGGCAATGAGGATATCTGCTAGATGGAAAGAAGAACATTCAAGCAAAGGAAACTGCAAGAGGAGTTTTGAAGCAGAAATGTACTTGGTGTGTTTGAGAAAAAATGAGGCCAAGTGTCAGAATGGAGTGCTGAACAGTAATAGGAGGTAAGGACAGAGAAGCAGAGAGAGGCAGATTCCATAGGGCATTACAAGGCCTTTGGAAAGAATCTGGCTTTTATTTTGAGGAAGATGTGGAGCCACTGGAGGGTTCTGAGCAGAAGAGTGACATGATCTGACTTGTATAACAGGATCATTCTGGCTGCTATGTTAAGAACAGATTGTAGATATTACCAAATTGATTTTCCAAGTATATATGCCAATTTAAATTTTAACTACTCATTAGCAGGGTATAAGAATGTGGGCTACTAAGTGTGTTCAACCAGACCTCTCTCCAGATGTTTTAAGTTTCAACAGTTTTTATGAAGAATGTTTTGTATATATTTGAATGCCTCCAGCACATAGCACAATACCTGAAAAAGGAGAAGGCATATACCAAATGTCGAGTGAATGACTCTCAAGATTTTTCAGAGATAAAAGGCATTTAGACATCAGATTCAACTCCTACATTTTGCAGCTAAGGACAATGAGGCCCAGGGCAGTAAATATCTTAAGGTCCCAAAGATAATTAGTGGTAGAGTAGGGATAAGAAATCCAAGTGTCCTAACTTTAGTCATTTTTCCAATTCACTCGTGTTTCCTGAACTTGACTGATAAAATCACCTGAGGAATCACTTAAAGTGCGTGAATAAGAATCAGAAACTCTAGAATACTGCTTCTCAAACTCAATGCATAAAAATCACCTGGGAATCTTATTAAAATAAGTCTGATTCTGTTTGTCTGTGGATGGGGTCTAAATTTCTGCATTCCTAATGAACTTCCAGATGATACAGATGTACTTAATTCTTAAGCCACATTTTGGGGATCAAGGCTCTGGAGAAGGTAGAAAGGTAATTGCTAAATATATGCTCACTATAAGACATAAATGTAAATTCTTTCTTATTAACTATAAAACGTGAATATAAGCTTGTTCTCTTATTTATCTATTTGTGAAAAGAGTTATCTGCAGTAAAATACTGATGAATGGTTGTTGATTTCTTCCCAACACATTTTGTAAATTATATTTTTTCCATATTAGCATCCAAAGTAGTGGTAACAAGGTCTTTGCTCATTTGATTAACCATGTGATAGGTACTGGGATCAAAGAGAAGAGTGATAAAGAAATTTTCTATCTGAAGATTTAAATTTCACAAAACTGTTTTTGGCTCATGTCAAATGCAAACTAGTTTCATATTTTAATTTTCTCTGTAGCACATCTATAAGTTGTAGATTTAGTAAAACATCCTAGTTTTCTGAAAAATAATTGACCTTGTGATTTACTATTTGCTCACCCATAACTTGTGCATAAATAACACCTAAGGAGTAGGGAGGAAGCAGAAAAATATTTGCAATAAGATGAATTAGCTGAGGCTCAAGATAATACCAAATACCCACTGGCCTCACTGAGCCTCTAGTGCAATGCCTTCATCAATAAGGACCATCAACAGCAAGGTAGAATCAAGTTCCAAACACTCTTAAGACATGTGACCTAGTATAATTCTTAGCGCTTCAAAACAAGATAGGGAATGTCATCTCCAATACGTTCTCAGGAATCCAGGGGAAGAGCATAACTTCTTACTTGCATTCTGGGGACATGCCATGATTACTTCACATTCTAGAAATGATTCACAAAACCATTATATTTTGAAGTCAGGAATTTTAACAAGTTATTCTAAATAAAGAAACCATTCTTACTTGGGGTGTTGTTAAGGTTGTAGTGCTACTCATTGTGTCTTCCATTTGTTGTGTTTGAACATCCAGTGTTTCAAATTGGTGTTCAAATTTGTCCATCAGGGCAGAAATCTGTAAAAAGAAATAAGGTCATAAGAAAAACTTGCACTGAAAAGATGCCATCCGAAGATCAAATAATTTTTTGTTTTACCTTTTCAAGGTTCATACTCCTCAATGTAGCATCCATAGACTTAACTACACCTGCCATGGACTTGGTTACCTATTGGAAGTATAAAAAAAAGATTGAGTATTCTGTAAGTAATCTCAAAATGTACATAGTCTCTTAAATATATTTCTTACAGAGCAATTTATGAAATGTGTCTATTCTCTCCTCGAGAGTGAAAATACAGTATGTATTTCTTGAATAGGCACTGACCATCTTTTATCTTTGACTCTTCATGGCAAGAAAATTAACAGACCTTAGTTTAAAAGCCACTGCCAAAATCATTTTCCTCACTAAGCATTTTGACTATGTCTCTCTTGTCCATAAAGGCCTTTACCAGAACCTTACAGCACTGTGCAATGAATTTAAATTTCTGACAACTCCTAATACTCTCATTAAACTTAAATCAAGAGTTCCTACTATTTATAAATGTTAAGCCTTACCTTGCCCATCGTTACTGCAGTTTGAACTCTGGCTGCCACAGCATCAACCCTAGCACTCATTCTCAAGAAATTAATTGCTTGGTTCTTCTGGCGAATTGCATTTTCAGCATGTATTCTTGCAACTTCTGTATTGCCTTTCTGAATGGCCTGTTTTAAACAGAGCAAAAGTAAATAGTGATGAAGACAAAAAGCAAAAGTAAATATTGACAAAAAAGGGAGCAAAAGTACAAATATTTTAAAAAGAGGAAATCAACCCCAAATTAATGTTTTAATAATATATAAGAACACAATGCAATACATATATATACACACATACACACACACACACAGATGTGTGTGTGTGTATGTGTGTGTGCGCGTGCGCACGCGCGCACCTTACTGTTAAATTGTACAGCTGAAACTTACTGGCTTTTGCTAACCAATGTCGCCATAATAAAAATTGAAAAAAAATTAAAAAAATAATAATATGAGCTTTTACAATTAGTTTTTAAGGAAATAAAATAATTTATAGTTCTTTGATTTTTAAATTATGATTTAAAAATATATGTTCATTAATATTTTAAGAAATTATAAGGTTTAAAACATTTCCCATAATCATATCGCTAAGCCACTACCACTGTTAATGTTTTAGTGTGCAGTATTCCAAGTACATAAACCTATTTATGACAGTATAAATTAACCACAAAAGTAAATGTGTAAAGCATACTGTTTTCTCTCTTACCTAATATTTAAAAAAAATCTTTTCAGTTAAATATATAACTACATCATCATTTCTAAAGGCTGTGTAGTAAGAATGTGCCATCAATCAGGGTTTTCCTGTGTGTGTGGAACACTACTGATAGCATATAAAATGATATTGGATGTTACAGACATAAGTATCTTCATTTTAATTATGCACTTATTTAAATGAATATTTGAAATAGATGTAATTAACAGATCCATGCTTTTCTTGCTGTAATAGCTTTGGCCAAGGTTAAAGTGAAAAGTCAATTTAAAGGAAAATATTAAATAGTTCAGATGGTGCCCCAAAACAGCAAAACCAAGAAGGTACAGAAGTGACTGAAATTTGAGAACGTGGATTAAGATCCCTGACTGCTGGGTATTTAGTTTGTTTCCAATTCTTCAATAATATAAACAGCAATGTGATAAATATACTAGGACATGCAACCTCACACACTTCCCAAGATTTTTCTCCTAGTTATCATCGACAGCCACACAACAGTTACCACTTTTTTTTCTTGTGATGAGCACTTTTAAGATCTACTCTCTTAGCAACTTTCAAATATACAATATGGTATTAACAATAGTCACCAGGATGTATATTACATCCCCAGGACTTATTCATTTTATAACCAGAAGTTTGTACCTTTTGACCACCTTCATCCATTTCACTTCCCCACACCTGGACAACCACTAATCTGTTCTTATGTTTTTTGTTTTTTTTTTTAAGATTCCACGTAAGTGAGATCATATGGTATTTGCCTTTCTCTATCTGACTTATTTCACTTAGCATAATGACCTCAAGGACTATCCTCACTATTACAAATGGCAGGATTTCCCTTTTTATATATGCTTTTTTTAAATTTATTTTGCTTTGTATGCTTTTAGTGTAATACATCACAGCCATAAGTACAACTCTATGTTGAATCCTGTGAATCTTCCTAACAAATACACAAACCACGATATACATTAATGTTATGCACTGTTTAGATATAAAACTTTAGAGAAATTATTATGAGCCAAAACGTTAAATATTATCCTTAATGTAGGCTTTATACTTCTCAGTAATAGTGCTGGCTACAAACCAAAGGATAGTTTTCAGACGCAGGTAACAGAATAGTTATACTCTATGTGAGCCATACTTGAACACATAAATAGTAATGAATATAAAAGAGTCATTATTAACTGTGTCATATAATAAATTATTTATTTAAATAGATATTTGTTTTAGAATGCTAAAGCCAGCAATATTTCTTCAGTGATGTAAAAAAAAAAACCTAAAACAAATATTCTTCCATGATTAACTGTCTTCATCTCATGAATCTTAAAAAAGGTAAAAATATTAAAAATGGCTTACCTTTTTAATCTTGGCCTTTTCAGCCTTTTCTTCTTTATCACATTTCTTGGCATTCCTATTAAGTTCTTTTGCTGCAAACTTCAAGTTAAATAGGTGTTCTGTAAATATATGTTAAGGCTATTCAAATAAGTCATTTCCCAACCTAACTATATGCAAACAAGAAGTTAAATTTATAAAACTTATCAGATAAAATTATGCTATTTAACTATTCCCAAACTATTTGAAGAAACAGAACGATTTTTATCTCTTCCACATTTGTTTTCTATTTTTAAAACTTCATTAAATTAACAGCAAGAAAGATATTTATTAATTATGAAGGAAAAATAGTAACTTTATAGTAGAGAAGCCTGGCGAACACAACTTTACCTAGGATAACATCACCAGTAGTTAAGACATTTCAACATCATTTACCTTCTAAAATGATGAACTGAGAGGGGGATAGCATCATCTCTATGGTGTTGTTGCCAAAAATCATAACCTCAATCTACTCAAGAGAAAACATCAAACAATCCTGAACAGAGAGACACCCTATGATATAACCGGCCAGTGTATTCTTCAAGTGTCAAGTTCACGAAAAGAAAGACGGATGAACTAGTACAGAATGGTGAAAACTAAGGTGACAGGCTGACTAAATGAAATGTGGGATATTGCACTAGAACCTAGAACAGAAAAAGGATATTAGTGGAAAAACTGGTGAAATCCAAGTAAGATTTGTAGTTTAGTTAATAATATTGTGATGTTAATTTCCTTTTCTTGATAATTACACTATGGTTTTGTAAGATGTTAACACTAAATGAAGCTTGGTAAATAGTTCTAGACTTAAAGAAAATTGCAAAAGAAAAGTTATTTTATACCCTTTACCAAGCTTCTAGAGGTTCTTATGCTGAGTGAAATAAGTCAGAGAAAAAGAAATGCCATATTTCACTTATATGCGGAATCTAATGAACAAAAAGAACAAACTAATCAAAAACAGACTCACAAATATAGAGGACAATCTGGTGACAGCCAGAGGGGAGTGGAGTGGGGGGCTGGGAGAAAGCAGTGAAGGGTTATAGAAGTAGTATACTTATACAAATAAGTAGTTGATAGATGGTTA
Source organism: Pteropus medius (assembly GCF_902729225.1). Taxonomy (NCBI): domain Eukaryota; kingdom Metazoa; phylum Chordata; class Mammalia; order Chiroptera; family Pteropodidae; genus Pteropus; species Pteropus medius. Next base: position 2,253,834 of record NW_024340851.1, read on the forward strand.
CCAGGATGGGGAGCACAGCATAGGGAATGCAGTCAGCATTAATGTAATGGCTAGGTATAAAGCCAGAGGGGATCGGGGGGGATAGTTTCGTAAACTATATAAATGTCTAACCAATGTACTGTATACTTGAACCTAATAATAATTTTTTTAAATTTTTAAAAATGGTCAAAGAAAAATTGTTTTAATTAAAAAATAAAAAATAATAATGAAAAGAAAAGTTCTCTGTTCAGTAAGACTCCAATTTGCAATTCCATAAACTTTTCATTTTCATGACACAACAAAAAAAATATGAAGTATATGCACAGGAATATGACAAAGCAATGTGGATTATTTAAAAACCAACTTGTTTTTTGCTATTATAAATAACTAGTTAGAGAGATTCTATCGGTTTTCTGCCCTTTAGAAAATAGTAAAATCTTTTTTTAACCTTGATTCTGTATTTTTTCAGGACATCTATGAAAAAGACTTTTTTTTAAAGGTACACATACAGCATATAGTTTAAAAAGTTAACTTTTAGAATGATTATATCACTATCAGAAAACAACAGCTGTTTGATAATTTTATTTACCAAAGCTAAATCATAAATTAAGCTATCCTATTCATCTTTCAATGGCAACGCGGGTCTAATTTAACACCTTATTTACAGATAATAAGAGGGATGACTTTGCTACCCTGAGTATTTTTCATCAATGACAGATATACCTAGAATTGTTCGGAAAACAAGTATATGCGTATAAATTTCTGGGTAATTTTAATGTAAAATATACTTTACATTTATAAGTAAGATTTAGCAATTTCAGCTAGATGACTAAGAAAGTTATAGCATTTTTCTAAATAGTTTCTCAACATAAGCACTACTGATATTTTGGGCCAGATCATACTTTGTTGCAGGGCTGTCCTGTGAATTCTAGCAAGTTTATCAGCATCCCTGATTTTTATCCACTAGATGACACTTGCCTCCTCTCCCACCTGTTAATAAAACAAAAATGTCTTCAGACATTGTCAAATATCACCTGGGTAAGGGGGAAAAAATTGAACCTGGTTGAGAATCTGAATCACTAATATAGATGGAGATAAAGAAAAAATAATGAATTTTTCATTTCCTCAATCATCTCTCAAATAGAATCACTGTCTCTGTAGAAAAAGTCACTATAGTTAAAAGCTGAATTAAGTAGCCAATTATTTTAGATGAATCCTGTAATTAATACTTTGTTGTTTTCAGCTTCCCTTAAACCTGAAAGTTACTATAAAGTACAAATATCGAGGACTGACAGCTGAATTATTTAATATTAATCATTAAGATTGATCATGGTATAAAATATTGACCAAAAAAATAGGAGACCCATTATAAAAGTTCACTTAATACCAGAAAGCTTTTTTCCCCCTTCATTATAAAAAAACATGAACTACTTCCATAAATATGGAAGGCTAGATATTTAGAAAAACACCTGGAAATACTGAATAAACTACAACAAATGTCCTTTTAAGTACAGAGTTTAGCATGCAAAAAGGAAGGACAATCCTCAGGGTACAGAACCAAAGAGGAAGAAGAAAGTATCAGTAGTAGGTAAGCACTGAAGCCCCTGAAGCTGAAGACCCCTACTGGGCCCACACAAGATGAAGTGATGGAACTGAACTTTCTGAACAAAGCTAGAACCCTTGAAGGCTCCAACATTAACACAGGGTGGGATAGAAAATAGTCTTATGAGCTGCCGAAGGAGATGACAAGGTTAACTGTTATTATGGGCCTTGGTTCATAGCTGCGGGTATAGCAAAGAAGATAAAAGAAAATTAGATAAGCTTGGGAGAAAATTAGTAAACCGAATATAGATATGAACTGAGAGTAGAGTGAAAAAAATAAGGTTGATACAGAAGAGAAGAAACTAGAATAAAAAACTCTAATATTAGAAATCCCAGGAAGATATAATAAAGAGAATGTGTGAAAGGTTATATTCGAAGAGATAATGCCAGAGTGTCTTCCATAACTGATGAGAGGAAAAAAATCTTTAGATTTACAAAACTCCTCAAAAAAATTCCAAGCAAGATGAATAAAAATAAATCTGCACTTAAATACATCATAGTAAACCTGAGAATACTAAAGACTTAAATAACTAAAAAGAATCATAGTGAACATTCAAATTACTTATAAAAATCAGACTGAGCTAAATTTTCAAACAAGATGCTAAAGTAACTTCCAAGAGATATACAGTAGATTCATATTATTCAGAGTAGCTATGTTTCATGAAGTCATTGTAAACGGTGAATTAGTGAGTACAATCATTGCTCGTAGGGGAAATACAGGGTTAGATTCCTGTGAGTCTCTTGATTGTCAATATAAACCTGGTTTATGTGTATTTGTTTTCACACACCTTATATGATATATATTGCTGATCCATTAACATTGAATTCATGGCCAACAGCAGCATAGCTCATGCCTAAAAGAAGCTTTTCTAGCACACATATATTCTCCAAAGTCATATCACAACCTTCCACTTAGAACACTACACAGTACTTCAACACTACATGGGGATCAGTGAAATCACCAATAGAAAGCACAAAAAATGTGACATGAAATAGAAAATAAAAAATACACTTGTTTATAGTAAGAGAGCTAAAATAAGAAGGCATAGCCTTGCGTTGTTCGGCCTCAGATGCAAATATGTACATCTGGCCACTCAAAGTTTTCATTGCCTGAGCATGTCCACAAATGACCCTGAATGCACAGTGAGGACTGATTTTCAGGTTACAGATAGATTTTATCAACTGGATAAATGTGTAACTACAAAATGCACAAATAATGATGACTAATGATGACCGACTGTACTTTACAAAAAATAAAATTAGGTCTGACATAATGAAAGGCTTAGTGAGCACAGACTGAAACACAGGAGTAAATCCAGAGAAATACTGACTATAATCTCAGTATCTAATTTGGGAGATAAAAAAGGCAGAACAATGCTGTTATTCCTAGACAATAACAACATCATTATTGCTGGTGATGGGGTGACTGAAATGAAATGTTTAAAAATCATTATGTTATTTAGGAGAAAGCATTTCTGATTATTCAGACATTGAATTAACTGTGCATGTTAAAATATGAAGGGCATTGCTAAGGAAATACCATGTAACTTCCAAAACAGAAAAGGGAAAAATGGGGCAAACCATTTAATTAATCCAAAAGAAGGTAGTAAAAGAGAAGTGAGTTACGGAGAAAATAAGATAAGCAGAAATCATAAAATAAAGATAGAAATAACCCCCAAATGTCAAGTTGGATTAAAAACTGAAATAAATTAAAACTATGTGATTTAAAAGGGATTTTAAAACATCAAGACAGAAAAAATAGACGTAAAAAGATAGAAAAAAATTAGACAAACAATAACCTAAAAAAAGCGAGTGTAGCTTTATTAGTATCAATCAAAACAGATACCTAAAGCAGTAAAAGGAATTTTAAGTGGGAGTTACTATAAAATGATAAAAAGTAAATTTACAAGTTGATTAAATAATTTTAATTTTCCATGTACTCCTACATAGCCTCAAGGTGTCTTTGTGTATACATATATAAAACTGACAAAGAAAAAATTATCCAGCTTGGGAGATTTTAACAAAACTCTCAGTAACTGACAAAACTCAGTAAGAATAGAGAAGTTACAAAAGACCCTATTAAGAAGCTTAATACATATAGAAAATTATAGTGAATCCTGTACCCAGTAATTTGAAAATACATAGTTTTCAAGTATGAGACAAAAAAACTGATCATGCATTAGGCCATAAAGCAAATCTGAAATAATCTGAAATGTACCTACTGTCTAACCACAACTCAATGATGAATTAATTAATATGGGAATTCTCTGCACAATTTTTCTGTAAGAATCTAAAACTTTTCTAAGATAAAAACTTTATTAAAATATATATTTAGAAATTTAAAAAAACATATCTACATATGGATTAAAAAATTAAAATGAACAAAAAATAGAACTGAACAACAATGAAATGAGTGGAATGTGGTTTGTGTGATGCAGAACTAATGCCATACTCAGATGAAATTTTCTAGCCTTAAAAATTCACATTAGAAAGGAAGGTAGGCTAAAAATTAACACAATAAACATTCATCTCACAAAGTCAGGAAAAATACAGAATAACTTCAAAAGAAGCATAAAGAAGGGCTAAAAATCCCAAAGATTTAATAAAAAGGATCAAAAAAGGCCAAAGTTTAGTTCTCTGTAAAGACTAAACACATTAGCATCCCTTTGTAGAAACTGATCAAGAGAGAAGTTATAAGCAAAAAGTACAGGAATGAAAAAGGAGAAATAACTGCATATATAATAAAAATATTTTAAAGTAATAAAATATGAACATAACGCCAATAAATTGAAAGTCATAGACAAAATGGACAATCCCAGAATGATATTAAAGAAAAACAAAATTTAAAATTGCTGATTCAATGTTAAAGTATTTTAACATATAAATTAGTCGACCTACAACAGACACAGGCCTACATGGTTTTTTACTAGTATATCGCATCAATCATTTGAGAATAAACAATTCCTATCTTATACAAACTCTTCTAAGAAACAGAAAAAAGAAGGAATACTTCTTAACTTTGACACTCAAATCAAAACTGGATACTCTATGTGAATGGACAATTACAGACCCAATTCACTTATGAACATAGATACAAAGATACTAAACAAAATACAAATAATCAAATTAGGATGTCAAAAGCATGGCAGCATGAGGTGTCCCCTGGATCTCTTCTCTTGAAATTACAACAAATTGAACAGCTACAATCCAACAGAAAACACCCAGCCGAACACTCAAACACATCTGAGAGGCCTGCGCATCAGAGCACCTAAAGGTAGGAGAATCAGGTGAGCAAAGGAAGAGGAAAGGGAGAGGAGCGGGGACTGGTGCTGCGGACTCAGCCGGGAGGTGGGAGGTCCCTGTGGGGTGAATTAGGTGGGTGTGCACTCTTTGTAGAGGGTAAATTAGGTGGGTGTGCACTCTTTGTAGAGGGTAAATTAGGTGGGTGCACCCCTTGTAGTCCTGAGCATTCCTGCTTGAGTGATAAGCTATGCGGAACTACAGGGCGGGATCCAGTGATCTGGGCAGAGACGGAATACAGAGGGGTGACAGCTGTATTGCCAGGCAGAAAGCTGAGTCACAGAGCTTGGCCGCCTACCCCCAACCTCCTAGAGCCTGCCTTCCCAAACTTCCTAAGGGAAACTACAATAGCGAGTATAGTACCCCACGAACTGTAGAGAAGCACACTACTACTGATCTCAGTGACTTGGCCTCAGATACAGAGGCCAGGCAGCTGAACCTTGGCAGCCAGCATTACTGGAAGGAGAACAACAACAGGCACACCAGTGGCCTCACCCAACCCACTACACCTCCACCCATCCAGGCTAACTTGGAGGTGGCACTGGGGCAACACAACACTATATATCTGACTGCTGGGGCAGCATCAGGAATTCAGAGGCTCTTCAGAAAACTGGATCCCCAACACCTATCACATTCTCTCACAGGGATGGAGCCTTGGGACCGAGGTGAGCTGGTTACAGAAGAGATACACACCTCCTCAGAGAATAAAGAGCACTTTATTACCACACAGAGAGGTCAGGGAGGTCTGGGCAGTGCAGAAGGCTTGTGCACCATGTAGTAAAATACAAAATAAAAACCTTCTTATCAACCAGCTAAAGAGAGATCACTCTAAATAATTATAATTTTAAAAAACAGAGTACATTCCCATAAATACCTAAGCACAGAAAAAAAAAAAAATCCATCAAATACCATGAACCAAGATGGCAAAGCAACTCAGAAAGAAAATGAAAAATCAAAAGAAAATAAACTTAAAGCTATAGAAATATGTGATTCCAATGAGAGAGAACTCGAAATTGCACTTATGAAAAAACTCAACAAGATTTAAGAAAATTCAGATCGACAGTTGAAAGAGCTTAAGAAACAAAATCAATGAACAACAGAAATACTTTACCAAGGAGATTGAAACTCTAAAACAGAACCAAATAGAAATTCTGGAGATGAAGAATGAAAGAACAAGCTTAGGAAACAGAGCTGACCAGATGGAGAAAAGAATTAGTGATGCTGAAGACAGAAATCTGGAAATGACACAGAAAGTAAAGAGAGATTTGAGTGTTAAAAAAAAAAATGAAAGAATTCTATAAGAACTATCTGATACCATCAGAAATAGCAATATAAGAATAATGAGTATACCGGAAGAGAGGGAGAAGGGAACAGAACCTATTCAAACAAATACTCGAAGACAGTTGCCTAAGTGCATGGAAAGAACTGGATCTTCGAATCCAAGAAGCAAATAGAACAACTAATTATCTCAATCCAAAAAGGCCTTCTCCAAGACACATTATATTAAAACTGTCAAAAATTAATGACAAAGAAAGAATTCTCAAGGCAGCCAGAGAAAAGACAATGGTAACTTATAAAGGAAAACCAATCAAACTATCTTCGGACTTCTGAGCATAAGCCTTATAAGCAAGAAAGAAGTGGAGCCAAATATTAAAACTATTAAAAGAGAAAAATTACCAGCCAAGAATAACATATCCAGCAAAGTTCTCCTTTAGCTATGAAGGAGAAATAAAAATCTTTTCAGAAACACAAAAGCTGAGGGAATTTTCCACTACAAAGGCTGTATTACAGGAAAATTGAATGGGTCATTCCACCTGAAACAAAAGGACTAAAGAGTAGGATGATTAATAGACAGAAAGAAAGTGCAAACCTTTTTATGAATAGGGTATTATAAACTTAAATGTTACATAATGGTTAAAGGAAATAAAAACATTTTAAAAAAAGATAACAGGTACTCTAACTCAGAAATGAACTCATAGCATAAATAGGGATAATTTGAGACAACAAAAACAGAAAAGGGTAGGGGGTAAAGGTCTGAATCTGCAAAGGAAAATGGAGATAAGATGCACAAAGAAGAAAAACTCCTGTATATATGAAACATTTTTACATAGAATTAATGGTAACCACACACACACAAAAATCCAGAACTAAGAAATATAAGCTAAAAAAGAGGGAACAGAGGGATAAATGATAGAATTTCACAAAATTAAATTAACAGAAACACAAGGGAAAAGAAACAATGGAAACACCGAGCTACCAGAAAACAAAAGATAAAACAGCTATAGGAAAACCTCATATTTCAAAAATCACCCTAAATGTAAATGGACTGAACTCTCCAATAAAAAGTCATAGAGTAGCAGATTGGATCAAAAAACAAAACCCAACCATATGTGGCCTTCAAGAGACACATCTCAGCTCAAAGGACAAACATAGACTCAAAGTGCAACGGTAGAAAATGATATTCCAAGCAAATGGCATCCAGAGCAAAGCAGGTATAACTGTACATATATCTGATGAAATAGACTTCAATATAAAAAAGTTAATGACAAAGAAGGACACTTCAAAATGATAAAGGGGATAATACATCAAGAAGACATAACCCTTATCAATATATATACTCCCGATCAGGGAGCACCAAAATATATAAAGCAACTACTAACATAACTAAAGGCAGAAATTGACAAAAACACAATTATAATAAGGAAACTAAATACCTCACTATATACCCCAGCTGTTGATACATCATCCAAACAGAAAATCAATAAGGAAATCAATAATCACACATCATACAAATTAGACATAATAGACATTTATAGAGCATTTCATGCCAAAACACCAGATTATACATTCTTTTCTAGTGCACGTAGAACATTCTCAAGTTTAGGCCATAAATTGGAACACAAAACTAGCCTCAACAAATTTTAGAAGGCTGAAATCATACCAAGCACATTCTACAATCACAATTCTTTGAAACTGGAGATCGACTGCAAAAACGAAGTTGGGAAAACCACAAATAGGTGGAGATTAAACAACATGCTACTGAAGAACACTGGGTCAAAGGAGAGATCAAGAGATACATATAAATAAATGAGAATGAAAATACAACATATTACCAGTTTTGCTGTATCCCAAAAGATTTAATAAGAGGAAAGTTCACATTATTACAGGCCTTTCTCAAAAAACAAGAAATCCCAAATAAATAACATTACATCTTAACTAGAAAAAGAAAAATTAAACCCAAAGTCAGAAGAAAAGAACAAAAATTTGAGAATTAAATGAAACTGACAACAAATGACAACAGAGAAAATAAGGCATCCAGATACGAAAACCTGGTAAAGATAACACACAAAAAAAGAAAACTATAGACCAATATCTTTCATAAACACAGATGCAAAATTCCTACATAAGACACTAGAGAACTGAATACAGCAACATATTAAAAAGATTATACACCATGATCAAGTGCGCTTCATCCCAAGGGCACAGGGATGATTCAAAATACACAAATCGATTAATGTGATACACCACATAAACAAACAAAAAAACTAAGAAATATATGATCCTATCAATAGATGCAGAAAAAGCCTCTGACAAGATACAACATTCATTTATGATCAAAACGCTTAACAAAACTGGTATAGGAAGAAAGTACCTGAATATAATAAAGGCCATATATGACAAGCCTTTAGCAAACAATATACTTAATGGTGAAAAACTAAAAACCTTTCCTCTAAGATCGGGAACAAGACAAGGCTGTCCACTGTTATTCAATATAAAAATGGAGGTCCTAGTGAGTGCAATTAGACAAGAGAAAGATATAAAAGACATCCAAATAGGAAATGAAGAACTCAAACTGTCACTATTTGTGGATGACATGATTCTCTATATAGAAAATCCTAATGATTCCACAAGAACACTACTAGAAACAATCAGCAAATATAGTAAGTAAAGTTTCAGAATACAAAATCAATGTTCAAAAACCATAGCGTTCCTATACTCTAATAATGAAGTGTCAGAAAAAGAAGTGGAAAAAATAATTCCTTTTACAATTGCAACAAAGAAAAAAATACCTAGGAATAAACTTAATGAAACATGTGAAGGACCTATAAAATGATGGCTATAAGATCCTAATTTTTTTTTTTAATTGAAGATACAAAGAAATGGAAAGATATTCCATGTTCTTGGATTGGAAGAATCATCGTAGTTAAAATGACCTTATTATCTAAAGCATTATACAGATTTAATGCAATTTCCTTCAAAATCTCATTGGTATTTAAAAAAAAAAAAATAGAACAAAAAATCATCCAATTTGTATGGAAGCACAAAAGACCCTGAATTGCCAAAGCCATCCTGAGTAAAAAGAATGAGGCTGGAGGCATCACTCTGCCCAACTTCAAATTATACTACAAAGCGACAGTAATCAAAACGGCATGGTAACGGCAGCAAAACAGACACACATACCAGTGGAACAGAATCGAGAGTCCAGAAGTAAACCCATATTTATATGGGCAAACAATTTTCAACAAAAGAGCCAAAAACATATAGTGGAGAAAGGAAAACCTCTTCAATAAATAGTATTGGAAAAACTGGAAAGCAACCTGCAAAAGAATGAATGTAGACTGCTGTCTATCACCACACACCAAAATTAACTCAAAATTGATAAAGGACTTGAATATAAGACCTGAAACAATAAAATGCATAGTAGAAAACAGGAACTAAACTCATGCACCTTGGACTTAAAGAGGATTTTATGAATTTGACCTCAAAGGCAAGGGAAGTGAAAACAAAAATAAATGAATGGGAATACAACAAACTAAAAAGCTTCTGCTCAGTAAAAGAAACCATCGATAAGGTAAAGAGACAACCATCCGAATGGGAGAAGGTATTTGCAAGCGATGTCTCTGATAAGGGCCTAATATCCAAAATATACAAAGAACTCATATGACTCAATAACAATAAAAAACAATCCAATTAAAAAATGGGTAGAGGACCTGAACAGACACTTGTCCCAAGAAGACATACAAATGTCCAACAAACACATGAAAAGATGCTCAAGATCTCTAGCTATTAGGGAAATGCAAATCAAAACCACAATGAGATGCCATTTCAAAACTGTTACAATAGCTATAATCAACAGGACAGGTAATAACAAGTATTGGAGAAAATTTGGAGAAAAAAGAACCCTCATACATTGCTGATGGGACTACAAATTGGTACAACCACTGTGGACAACAGTATGGAGGTTTGTCAAAAGACTAATAATTGATCTACCATATGATCTAGCAATCTATCTACTGGGTATTTACCCCAAAGACTTGAAAACATACATCCAAAAAGATTTGCACACCAGTGTTCATAGCAGCATTATTATCGGTGGCCAGGACATGGACACCAAAGTGTCCTATAACAGATGACTGATAAAGAAGCTGTGATACATATATACAATAGAATATTACTCAGCCATAAGAGGAAATGAAATATTGCCATTTCCAACAACATAGATGGATCTTGAGATAATCACGCTAAGCGAAATAAATCAGACATAAAAAATTGAAAACCACATGATATCATTTATATGTGGGATATAAACCTAAAACCAACAAATGAACAGGACAAACAAACAGACATGCACAATAGACTAGTGGTTAGCAGAGTGTAGGGGAAAGGGGCGAGTGGGGACGTAAATGGGATAAAAGGGGTCAAATATGTGGTGACAGAAAAAAATATATGGGTGGTGAATATACAATGCAGTATATATATATGCCTTACTATTGAATTGTACACCTGAAACTTACTGAAATTTTTAACCAGTCATCATAATAAAAAAAAATGATAAATAAAAAATAAAATAAAGTAAAATAAAATAAAATAAATAAGGCAACAAGGAGCTGGTTCTTTGAAAAGATCAATACAATTAACAAATCATTGGCTAGACTCACTAAGGAAGAAAGTTAAAAGACACATATAAAGAGGTATTTTTCTCTCTCCCAGCACCTCAGAGCATGTGGGACTTGGGTCCTTTTTGGTTCAGGGTCAGAATGCAGAGGACAAGACAATTTCTGATGGCTTACAATGTGCTTGCTGGAGGTCTTGGCGGCACTCAGATTGGAGCTGGGAGCCCCTGAAGAGAACTGGAACCACCCTGCCAAGACAGGAAAGTTTCACACTTCTTCTAGATTAGACCTCTCACAAACAGATGGGAGCCAAAAACAAGTGAAGAGAATTGAAGATGAACCCAATATTTAAAAGTTCCTGTCTGTTACCTCGCTTCACTTCTTCATACATGACTGTTGTAGCAGGTACATCATAAAGCATGAGTGTTTCTAGAAATGCAAAAACAGGTGGCAGTATTTTAAAACATGTCAGAATTCTAAAGAACATTTAATGATGTTTTAAAAATCACTGAACCTACAAGGTCTGGATCCTTGATACTTGCCCCAGAAGTAGACTTGATAACTTATGAAAATGCTGGACATGTAATGCTGAGTCAACAAGAACAGAACTGTGAAGATTAGACCTAGTGGAAATTTTTTTGCAAAGAGAAGATGACTGATAAGGGTGGGTAGTTTTAAGAGAGAAAAAAATGGCATGGATGATATGCATCTTCTGGCGACCAAATCAAAGTTGTGACAGAAACAAGGAGCAAATAGCAAAGAAAATCGCCTGGGATCTAGGTGAACAAGCTATACAACTAGAGAGAGAAAGAAGAAATCACCCAGCGACAGGAGGAGGTAGGATAGGGCAAGGATGCGAGGCTGCTCAGTCTGGAGCAGCTGAGTGGAACAAAGGCCATAGCAGCAGCAGCCAGCAGATCCAGACGCCTCTTAAAAAGGCCGTATCCGCGAGAGGACTTTCGCAGTGATGGACCCACTCATTCTAAGCAACAGCGCTGGGTCAGCTGGGAAGGGGGTCCCAGGGACTTACAGCGGGACACTGAGTTGTCAAGTAAGGGCCAGAAGTGAGATTCGTTCTATACAGAAGTGCCTCTGTATCCACTGTTCCTCTGTTGAGCCCGCCCCGCTCCCAGTGTGCTGACTCGGAGCTGCCATGAGATATCATCAAACTGGGTAACAGAGGTGGCACCGCCCAGAGAACTCTGTGAAACTCCGCATCCCCCAACTCATGGCCCCACTCAAGCCACATCCAAGTGTGTCCTTGCTTAGTCAGGTGCCCTTTGTTGAGCAGCACCTAGACTCACACTGGTGGCAGCTGTCCATGATTTCTGGCGAGGCCTCCTGAGGCAACTATAAGCACATCATCTGTGGATTGCTCCCTGAATCTTAAGAGGTGGCCCCAGAGGGGCACAGGCTGGGGCTAAACTTGGCTTGCAGCTGAACTCCTCTCAGGACTGTGCCACTGAACATCTACTACACAAAGGCACACTAATAAGACCGGGAGACTTAAGAGCTTTTCTTAGTACTTAGAAACAGACACACAAAGGCAGCCAAAATGGGAAGACAAAGAAGCAGAAATCATATGAGAGAACAGAACAGAAAACCAGAAATAATGGAGTCAAGCAATCGAACAGTGTGGAGTTCAAAATACTGGTTATAAAGATGCTCAATGAACTTATAGGAAGTGTAGATGAATTCACTGAGAACGTCAACAAAGAGATAAAAAACATAAAAATGGAAATGGAAATTATAAAAGGAAACCAGTCTGAAATGAAGAACATATTATCTGAGATGAAAAGTATATTAAATGGAATAAACAGAGTGGATAAAGAAGAGGATCAAACCACCAATATAATGGATGGGGAAGCCAAGGACATTCAATCAGAATGGCAAGAAAAAAGATACCAAGACTATAATAATAATTTAAGGAGCCTATGGGACACTATTGAATGTAAAATATCCACGTCATAGGGGTACCAGAAAAAAAAAAAAAAGGCATTGAAGAACTATTTGAAGAAATAATGATGGAAAACTTCACTAACCTGGTGAAATAGCCATACAACCCCAAGAAGCTCAGAGAGTCCCCCCAAAAATGAACCTGAAGAGGCCCACACCGAGACACATCATATTAAAATGGTAAATACAAAGAGAGAATCTCGCTTAAAAGCAGCGAGAGAAAAAGTTACCTACAAGGGAGCACCCTTAAGACTGGCAGCTGATTTCTCAAAAGAAACTATGCAGGACAGAAGGGCTTGGCACAAAATAGTCAACGTGATGAAAACCCAGGATCTAAAACCAAAAATACTTTATTCAACAAAGCTATCATTTAGAGTCGAGGGACAGATAAAGAGCTTTCCAGATAAAAATAAGCTAAGGGAACTTATCAACACCAAGCTAGTATTAGAGGAAATGTTGGAGGGACTACTTTAAGAAGGAAAAACATGTATCAAAAACGGAATAAAGAATGGTAATAACTACATTCCTATCAAGTACCTCAAATGGAAAAGAATTAAGTGCTCCAACCAAAAGATAGAGTGGCTGAATGGATAAGAAAACAAGATCCCTACATATGCTGCCTACAAGAAACTTACTTCAGATTAAAAGACACACACAGACTAAAAGGAAAGGGATGGAAAAAGATATTGCCTGATGGTTTAGAGGGTATAGCGCTGAAGGAAATGGGTCAGATAGAGAAAGACAAATATTGCAGGGTTTCGCATACATATGGAATCTAAAGAACAAAATCAACCACAAGGACAACAAAAGCGGATATAAACTCATAGATACAGTGAATATTTTGAGGGATACTAGATGGCAGGAGGTTTGGGGAGATGGCAAAAAAAGGCAAAGGGATAAAAGAGGTAAAAATGGACAGCTGCAGAAAAGACATGGAGATGTAGAGTATAGCATGGGGAAGATGGTTAATAATGTAATAAATACGTAAGGGGGACAAGGGCTACTAGATTTAATGGGGTGATTTGCTTTGCGAGTTATGCAGATCTCTGATCACTATGCTATACAACTGAAACTGGAATATTATTGTATGTGAAATATAATTTAAAAAACTTACATTGTACAATGTAAATACAAGCAATTTCAATAAATTTCAATAAAGTCAGAAAAAAAAGTTAAAAAAAAAAAGAGTGGGTAGTTTTAAGTCTCAGTATGACTTTAGATGAACACTAAAGCAAAAGTGCAGCAGTGTGAGTAGGTTTTCTCTAACTGGGCAAGATGCAAAGCAGCCATATTTCCTGGTGTCTTTGCTTCTTGGCATAAAAAAAAAACCCACAAACAAAATATAAACTAAAGAGAAGTTATGACAGATATGACACAAATATAGAAAATGTAAACTAAAGAGAAGTTAAGAAATACAAAATATCATACATAGAATACTATGAAAGATCATATGCCACCATATTCAATAGCTTAGAAGTAATGGACAAGTTCTTAGAAATATGCAACCTTCCTAGACTGTATCACAAACTGAAAAATCTAAATAGACTGATGAATAGTAAAGAAATAGAAACGATCATCAAAAACTTCCCTATAAGTTTAGGACCAGATGGCTTTTTCACTAGTGAATTCTATCAAACATTCAAAGACGATTTAATACCTGTTATTCTCAAACTTTTCGAAACACGTGAAGAGGAGATATTTCTTAACTCATTTCATGAAGCCAACATTACCCTTATACGAAAACCTGTTAAATGTAACACAAAAAAATAAAACAGACCAATATTTCTGATGAATACAGATGCAAAAATCCTAAACAAAATACTAGCAAATCAAATACAAGAATACAGTAAAAAGAGTATACGTCATGATCACGTGGGCTTCATTCCAGGGGCAAAAGGATGGTTCAACATACGCAAGTTGGTCGATATACCACATAAACAAAATAAAGGAGAAGAATCATATGATCATATCAATAGATGCAGAAAATGCATCTGAAAAGATACAGCATCCATTTATCATTAAAACAGTTAATAAAATGGTTATAGAAGGAAAGGACCTCAACATAATACAGGCCATATATGAGATAACCCTTAACTAACATCATACTTTATGGTGAAAAACTAAAAGCCTTCCTTCTAAGATTAGGAACAAAACAAGGTTGTCCACTATTACCACTCTTGTTTAGTATAGTGTTAGAAGTCCTAGCTAGAGCAATCAAGGAAGAGAAAGATATACAAGACATAAAAATTGAGAATAAAGAAGTCAAACTGTCACTTTTTGCAGATGATATGATTATACAGAAAATCCTAAAGACTCTACTAAAAAACTGTTAGAAACAATAAACAAAAACAGTAGTTTCAGGATACAAGGATACAAAATCAACATACAAAAATCCATAGTGTTCCTATACACTAAGAATGAAATTTCAAGAAAAAATGAAAAAAACAATTCCTTTTGCAATCGCAACAAAAATAATAAAATACCTATAAATAAGCTTAACGAAGTATGTTAGGGACCTATACACTGAAAAAATATAAGACATTAAAAGAAACTGAAGACACAAAGTAATGGAAAGATATTCCATGTTCATGGATCAGAAAATCAACAAAATTATAATGACATTATTAGCCAAAGCAATATACAGATTTAATGCAATCCCTATAAAATACCAATGGCATTTTTTAAAGAAAGAACAAAAAATCATCAGATTTGTATGGAAGCACAAAAGACCCCTAATTGCCAAAGCCATCTTGAGAAAAAAGACCAACGCCAGAGGCATCACTCTGCCTGACTTCAAATTATACCACAAAACAACAATAATCAAAACATCATGGTACTGGCAGAAAAACAGACACACAGACCAATGGAACAGAATTGAGAGTCCAGAAATAAACCCTCACATATATAGGCAAATAATTTTCAACAAAGGAGCCAAACACATACAATGGAGAAAAGAAAGCCTTTTCAATAAACAGTGCTGGGAAAATTGGAAAGCACATGTAAAAGAATGAAACTAGACTGCTATCTGTCACCATACACTAACATTAACTCAAAGTGGATCTAAGACATGAATAACCTGAATGTAAGACCTGAAACAGTAAATTGCATAGAAGGAAACATAAGTACTAAACTCATGGAACTTAGGATTTTATGAATGTGACCTCAAAGGCAAGGGAAGTAAAAGCAAAAATAAATGGACGGGACTACATCAAACTAAAACACTTCTGCCTCGCAAAAGAAACCATCAATAAGACAAAGAGGCAACCAAGTGAATGGGAGAAGATATTTGGGATCAACACCTCCAATAAGGGGCTACTATCCAAAATATATAAAGAACTCATACAGCTCAACAAGAATAATAACCAAAAAAATAAATAAATAAAAACTGGGTTGAGGACCTAAACAAACACTTCTTCCAAGAAGACATACGAACGGCCAACAGACATATGTAAAGTTGCTTAACTTTATTAGCTATTAGAGAAATGCAAATGAAAACCACAATGAGATACCACTTTACACCTGTTAGAATGGCTATCATCAACAGGACAAGTAATAACAAGTGTTGGAGAGGTTGTGGAGAAAAAGGAACCCTCATACACTGCTGGTGGGAATGTAAACTAGTACAACCACTATGGAAAATGGTGTAGTTTCCTCAAAAAATTGCCCCTTCCTCTCTTCCTTCCTCCCTCCCTCCCTATCTCCATGATGACTTACTCACCTTTCCAAATTATGAAAAGTTCTGAAAACTGAAAGTTACATATAACATTTGGTAGCAAAACAACCCGACTAGAAAAATTTGATGACAAAATCTAATCTCAATTAACAAATTATGTATAGTCTTTATTCTAATGTTCACACATTTCAGTGTACAAATATTAATGTGTATGATTATGAGGTGATGCCCAAAGACACCAAGATATAATGCAATATATGGCACATGTGCCTTATAGCTTTTGTAAAATGTAAATATAAATTATGATTTGAATATTTAAACAGATAGCAACTCAAATCAAAACCTGTTTCCCTATGTATGGCAATTTTCTCAATTACCCATTATATGGAATGGTTACTGTTTAAAATGTTTACTCCTTAAAAGTATAAAAATACCTAAGAGTGAGGAAGAAGCCAATTTTCCCTTTTGGAAAGGAGTTCTATGTAAACAGTTACTTTCTTGCAGAAATAATTTATATGTTCCTGTTGGGAATATTTTCTCTTTGAAAGGATATGGGGCTTAGTAAATAGTCTAAAACTTTATACTCTTGAATACTTTTAAAATGTAATTTACTTTTAATTGCCAGATATTTTAACTTCATACAATGCAAAAATGATTAAGGAAATAAAGCATGAGACTATTTATTAAATCGTAACTAGCAGTTCTGAAAACTACAGCCCTATTATTACACTTGCTTTAATAAATACGGAGTAATAATTCAGTCCCATGAATGCTGAAATTGCATGTGCATACACATTCATATTCTCTCTCTCCAAGTTCTTTTCAATTTAAGAAATATTAACTATTATAAGACTAGCTGTACAATAAGGGCATGTAAATTTTTACTTCCTATTCTAAATAATTCTACACATTCAGAAATAAGAATTCCCTGACCTCAACCTTATACTAGAATATGGCAGAGAGGCAAGATTACCAACAGTTTAAGTACAGTTTAAGTAGAAATAAGTATAAGTACATGAATCCACAGAGGACTAATATCTTAGACTATCACCATTGTCAAATATATTCATATGTGTCTAGGTAGCCCAGACAACTTGTAACACCAGTGTTTTTCTGATGAGGAATCTTTAGCCCTAGACCAGAAATCAAAATCTCCTTGGGTCTAAAACCTTACTTCTAACTCTTGGGTACTTTCTACAAACAGGATATGAGATGAGTAAATTCTCATATGACTATCTGTTATTCAAATAATCATACTCTGTGTATACTACAATAAGTGAATATCCTCTACCTTGAAGCGGGGGAATTGATTGCTGATGTGGGAAATAATGGCATCAATTCAACTACTAAATTGGGCTTTGGAACCAGACTTGATATATTGAGCAATATTTTAGATACCTGGAAAAATAACACTGGCAGAATAATCTCCTTCACTGACTAATCATAAATTCGAGTTGGCAAAGTGATTACTATAAAGACAGTATTTGTTTTTCTTTGCCCACTGAAAAGACAATAGCTGAAATACTTTATGATTGATGGGTGAATGTTTTGAAAGACTGAACAGTAATATTTATTAACATGTATAGAATGATCCATAAGGCCCTAAACTAGGTGTTGGGAAATTCCAGGCTCCAGCACTCTGTGCACCAGCAATGCTGGCCTCCACCAGTCACCTGACTGTCTTCACATACAGTTCCTTTGCATGGTGTACTCTTCTTCCTCCCTTCCCTAGAACCCTCCTCTTAATCCCTGTTAAGTTTAGCAGACACAACCATGCTTGCTTTTTGGCTAACACAGACAATATAACAGACTCTGAGAAACTGGTCTCAAAGACCTCCATTAATGTTAATGAGTTTTCCCCCCACCTGCCAAAATCCATGCAAAAGCAGAAAACTCACTGATTTGGCCTTTGGGATTGATAAATAAGGAAATCAGTGAATCATCTGAACATTTCAATTATTTCTAATTTTCAGAAAATTTAATTCCCCACCCTCCAATTCTACAAAATTAAAATTTAAAACATTACATTATACAGGTGTACCTTTTAATAGGAAATATTATGAACTAGACTTGTCATCAAGAGAGAAATCTAAGCTAGGCTTTCCCTAAAGTGATTGTGGAGATTCATGGCTTTCCACAATCTTTTAAAGCAAAATCTAAAGTGGAATGTCAATATACAGAAAAAGTAGCTTTACATAACCCTAGGACTCCATCAAATATAACTGATTGCACTGTAAGTTGTGGAGTCACTGTGCAAAAGTGAACACAGCAGACTTTGGAGCCTCAGCCAGATCCTTTATAGGCTCTGTGGCTTTCTTAGCTTTAATTTCCTCTTCCATAAAATGAGACTACTACCACTTGTCTTCCAGTGATGTTTTGAGAGTTTGAGGTAAAATATACAAAATCCTCAGCACGAAGTTTAGCACATAGTTGGTGTCCAATAAATTGTCATTACCACCTAATGGCTTTAAGTCACCTATCTTAATTCGGCAGTGTGGTTAGTCAGGCAATAAGAAGTCCCATTGTCTCTTTAAAACATTTTATGCGATTTCATTTATTTGCGAGTACACTGCTGACAAAGAATGGAAATCAGCTATGTTTTAATAGTTTATTGCTTTAAAATTTAAATACAAATCATTTTATTTAAATTTTATATGCAACATATTCATTATGCATGTAAAAGGAAGGCTCGCTTTAAGATTTCAATCTGCTACCTCAAGAAAAATTGTTGGTTTACTACAGAAATTCATAGTAGAAATCTCAGGTCTGGCCTGCCTCTCTGAAGTGAATGAAGCAATACCAAGAAGTTAAAGTTAAGTTATCCAAATACAGTAGGGCAGAAAACTATTTGATTCCAAGTGCCAAAAGTAGAATTATGCAGTCCTTTGGGCACAAGGAAGTAGAGGATAGGAAAATAAAGGTAGGTAAGAGAAAGAAAATAAAAATGTTCCACTAGCACCTGCCTGCCCCAGAATAAAGCAGTGATACCAACACCATAGATTTTTTTATGCATAGCATTTGGTGACAAATGCTATTATGCATCCAACTTTCCCCTTTTTCAGTTTCTTGGAGGTAGTTAGGGATCACAGAAACATAGGGAGATCAGAATTGAAAGGAACCTTAGAGATCACTTAACTTTCTTCATTTTACAGATATGAAAACAGAAGCCTAGAGATAGATAATAAAGGAGTAACTGCTGAATAAAAGAATAAACAAGAACTCAAATCCAGCAACTCTTATTTCCTTGCATTTTAACTTCCATAGTGAATTGCTCAGAATTGGTCCTCAAATGGCATTAAATGATGAACCATAAGTAATCCTTACTTGCAATACTTCTTGTAAGACAATGTTCTACTAGCTAGTCACGCCATAAATTATAAAACCACTGTCAGGTAACAGTATTCGCAAATTTGAAATATTGTTATCTTGGTCAAAAAAAATCACAATACATTTGTCAATATTAGCAAAGCCGCAGAGACTCTGATATGTAATTAATTATGTTTTAGGATATAAACCAATTAATAATGGTGAACATTGTTAAGGTGGCTAGCAATCTTTGTTTAAAACAGTTTCATCTACCTAGGAGACTACAAAAAAAAGACAATGATACCAGTCCAGTTCACATCCCCTTCTGTACTCTCAGAAAGTATACAGTACCTATTATCTACTTCATTACTTCTCAACCTTTTTAAGGTTGGAGAAACAGCTATCAGCTATAGATATTTTCCCCGAGAAAAAAAACACGTACTAACATACAAAATTTTGCATACAATTTCAAGTTTAGTAAATCCATACATGGGATCAAGAATCGCTGTTCTAGTATTCATCTAAGTTAAGTATGCACTACCTTATATTGCTATTTATCCCCACTCATGTGTGTCCTGGTTCAGTTACATCGAAAGTTACTCAGAATTGGGAAGGGGTCTTATAACCCCCTGTATCAACAGCCTGAGTGCATTGCTCAGCCCATAGAAGAGACTCAATTATCGAGTAGAAATTCAATGATTAATTCTTAGCAGAGGTTATTTACCCATTTTGTGTTCACCAAATGCTGTGTGCTGTACAAGGAAATGAGGATTCAAAGATTAAATAATGACCCTATCCTCAAAAAACTCAGTCTAATTTAAGATATAAATAAGTAAACATATAATTGCAATAGTAAAAAAAAAAAAGGCTAAAATGCAGGGGGAAAGAGATGGGGAAAGGAGCACAGAGTAGGAACTGGTGGGAACTGATGTTCTCAGTTTTCTAGGTTCGTTTGGGATTGTGGGTTAGGAGATTAAAAAGATGACACAGAAAGCTTCCTGGAAATGAAGTGTGCTTGAGCTAAGTCCAACAAAAATAACAAAATGCCAGAAGAGGGGTAAAAACAGAGAAGCAAAAGAAAAAAAAAAAAGAGTATGCAGTAGGGGAGTAGTGAGTATTTCTTTTGTTTCATTCCTATAGTAAATCAAACACTACTCCTGAAACACATATTGCTATTGATTCTATACTTCTAAAACACCTATAGAACATGTTACAACGAATAAATTTGATCTAATCTGCCATGATAAATTGTGTTTTAACTGTCCAAAGACAGAAGTCACATTTACCATGCTAATTCAATTGTGTTAGCCCATTTAATCTTCTTATATACTGTAACAATGAGATTTTTTGCATTACATATAGGTGACAAATGTTACTCAAGTTTCAGTTCAAGTTATTTATTTATGGAAAACAGATCTGAGTCTGTACATCATTTTCCTCCTGTATATGCTAAGGAAAAGTTCTGGATTCTACAAAATGGAACAAAGAGAAAGTCATCACTGCCAGATGATGTAAGTCAAGTTAAACCTCCTCACTTCCTCTGATAAAGAGTAATTAACAGTTCATTTTTGTTACATATTAAACTATTGATTACAGTACCATTAATTTTATTTATAGTCAGACATACATTTCAGTGAAATAAAATTAGTAACTAATTATCTTGTTATTGGAAATCAAATAGGGTAGGCTTAGGTTGAGCAAAATTAACTTGCCTTATTAGAGTAGAACACAAAAGCAATTTTAGAGCTATTATCTCAAATCTTTCCAAAAGTTCTGGGGAAAGATAAGACATTTGTACTCTATAGCTTAATACTTAAAAGCATGTTCAAAGTCTTAGAATTTAGTATGCCCTTCCATTTCATTTTATCTTCAGAAGAGCTTTGTAAGGTTGGCAGGTCAGTATGTTTGCAGATGAATAAACCTTGCATGACAGAGGCTACATATCTTGTACTTACTCATGTTTCTTAAGAGTTGGAACTGGGATTAGAAATTGATCTTCTGACTCACAGTTCAGTGGCTTTTCCTTTATGCCACTGCTTATAAAAACATCATCTAACACAACTACACTTCCATAAATTATATACTTTAAATTGCAGTGATAGCTGAGCCTTTTAGTAATCTACTCTGGACATAAAATGACCTATTTCTGCACCTCCTCAAGGGTTCACATTTTATTCTTGGTTTATCTTGCACAGTTCAGCACAGTATATGTTAACAATATTCCCAGTATGGCTTATATAATTTAATCTTCTAAGTCTATATTTCAGACTTACAAACTAATGAAGGCAAAAGAAGCTTCAACATGAATGACCAAATACTATTACCCATATTTTGTCATTTTGCCAGGTTTCATTCAATGGCAAGATAACAAGCTACTCTTATTTTCTATAATGCCAACTCCTAAAAAAAGGAATTACAGTGATATAGAAAAACCTGTGATGGTATTTCAGTTGTGAAAAGCAGTTTAATCCTTCAATTTAGGGCTTCACACAGTTTGGTTCCTAACCCCAACTTCATCGCTTAAGTGGGACTACAGATGCAACTGATTAATTTTTACAGCTTTAGAGAACTATATGAGCTTCCTCATTTGCTAAATCAAATCATTAACACGCGAGCACTTAATTTTGGAGGGCTGGTATTAAGCACTTTATCTTATTATCAGTCACCTCCATGCAGAAAAAGGTGTTCCACAAAAGCTATTTGCCCTCATATTACACTGAAAACCTGTAACTCCGCGACAAACCTCTGGCAAACTCCTGCCGCCTGTTTCCGCACCATCACCCCTGGATTTGTAAGTGGATAAATTCACTGAAAGGGCAAGTAACTGCAGCCCTCAACGAAGGGAGGGTTCGCACTCGAGAATCTTTTCAAACCTGTCCCATGACTCCTCTCTTACCAAAGCTGTCTCTAGCTTCCAGACTCTAGGATGGCGGCGACTACCAGAAAACAATAATAACAGAAAAAGCTGCTGGCGCTTACCAATCAGAGTTCAGTGCCCTCACCCCTCCACAACTACACCTAAAAGGTCACCACCACCGGGCTCCTCCCAGGGCCCCAGCCCCTCTCCATTTTTCCCTAAGCTCTAGCAAGTTTTTCAGATGAGAAAGGATACTCTCCATATTCGACATGGTACCACAACTTTTCTCGAGAGGCGACAGCCCGGGTCAGCGGCACAGATTTGATGGGAGGACGCTCTGACTTCCGTCTTAGTCCCAACCCTGCCGCCGGCTGGGCTCCTAGGTTTGGGAACCCACTTCCTGTTTTTGCGTTAGGCTTGCTTGGAGGCGGGGCCGTCTGCGCCGGGGGGCGGAGCTGGGGCAACGCCAAAATGGCTGCCGCCTGAGGAGGCGGTTAGGGTGGGCTGCGGTAGCTGGAGGCCGTTGAGGGGCTAGAGGGCAAGAGGTTACGCCCCTCCCCCCCGCGTTCTTCGCGTGCACCCTAGTCTAACCCAGCGCCTAACGGTTTTCGTCACCCAGCTAAGCTTCTAGTATTTTCCGTTGTCGAACTCAGCTCTTCTTAACCTTCCGCCACACCTCTTTCCTCAGATTTCATACTAGCCTTGGCCCCTCACTTCTGTTCTCAGAGCTTAAATCTTACGGATGAAGGAAAAAAAGGTATAGGGCTTTTAAAGTACTCTTTAAGAAATTATCCTCCTATGAAATAAAAACCTAAGGGGTAGGCGGGGTTGGTAGTTTTGAATTGTGAGTTTCAGTTGACGTTTTAAAAAGGATCCTGATCCTTAAACTTTTAGGTAAGAAGGGAAGGACGAAAAAGTAAGCCCTAGGCTTAAGAGGCAAAGTTTCTGTGAAATATATACTCGTAATAAATTGATTATTAGATTCTATAACAGATGGTGTGCAATACGAAAATTACTGTGAAATCTCTCTAAACTATAATGGGAGGGGAGGTTAATCAAGATACTAGCGGTTGGCATTTTATATGAGACTTATTAAAATAACCAAAGGTAATTTATAAGACACCATCTCTAGATTTCTGGGAAGGAAGTGTCTCTGGCGTTAGTGTCACTGCATTTCAATTCAAAACTGGAAAATTCCAAGGAAGAGCTAAGAGGTATTACTTTGAGGAAAAATAGAATAATTATCCTTTTACTGAGGAATTTTACAAGTTTGGCTTTACATTTTTTCTCTTCAAAATTTCAATTTGTGGGGGAAATGAGTATATAATCGAGCTCTTTAGAATTGTTTGCTATTGACCTAAAATGGTTCTAAAAGCTGTTGTTTTACTCTTGTGTTCATAATTGGTAGGCTTCAGACAAACTGTTACTTAAGTATAAACCTTGATGCTGGAAAAACAAACCTTTCGAACATAAGGTTAAATCTGGAAACCACTTCCACAGATGAAACCGTATACGGATCTCTCTCTCTCTCTCTCCGTCTC
>NW_024340851.1:2282752-2293566 GCF_902729225.1 Pteropus medius
AAAGAAAGACATTTACAACAAATGCCAGAAGAGCTTTGATCAGAATACGCTGTTTAATATTTTTCTGTATAGAACGAAAGGGTAAATGTTGATTGAATCAGTGTGAAAAATCGTGGAGTGTATGAGTAAATATGAATTCGTTCCTAGGATCTTGAGCATGTAAGAGTAAGTGATCTTCCTGTGACTTAGCTTACTCAATGTTAGAAATATTCATTTTTTTATTTTTATTAAGTTTAATAGCATATTCTCTCAATATTACATGATCTTCTATAGTTTTAGAAGAAATTTTAATTTTGAGAAATGTTTAAAATATAGAAAATATAAAGAATAAAACACCTATGTTTCCATCTCCTCCAATAATTTACAACAGTTAATATTTAATCACATTTATTTCAAGTTCTTCTTGAAGTAAAACAAATAAAACAATATAGATGAAGTTGAAGTCTCCTTTGACTACACTCAGTCTTATTCTCTGCTCTCCTTCCTGGAGACTACTTTCATGAGGTACTATGTTTTCTTTTCCATGCATTAATGTGCATTTATGGATAATACACAATATTTGTATGTGTTTTTAAATTTACATAAATTTACACTTAGTATATGTCTAGGTTCTATACTTTTTATGCAACATTGTTATTGAGATATACACATGTTGATGTATCTACATTTGTATATGTAATAATCCATCATATAAATATGGCACATTTTATTTATTCATTTCCCTCTTGATAGACATTTCTCGGTGGCTTTCATTTTCTTTTTCAATTACAGGCAGTTCTGTCGTGGCTCACTGTCTTACTGTACACATTTGCAAGAGTTCTCTAAGGCATATACTGGAAGTGGAATTACTGGGATATAAGGTAGAAGTAACTATTTTCTGTTTATTTTTTATCTAAATATAGTTGGTAATCAATATATTAGTTATAATAGTTTCAGGTATACGATTAAATGATTTAACATTTTTATACCTTACAATGTGATCACCTCACTAATTCCAGTAATCTCTCATCATGCAAATTTATCACAATATCATTGACTATATTCCCTTTCATCTTTTTCAACAACTTCCTGCCCTTCTGGTAACCATCCTTTTGCTCTATGTTTCTCTGAGTCTGTTTTTGTTTTCTTTGTTTTGTTTTTTAGATTCCACATATAAGTAAAACCATACAGTATTTGTCTTTCTCTGCCTGACTTATTTCACTTAGCACAGTGCCCTCTAGGTCCATCCATGTTGTTGCAGATGACAAGATTTCATCCTTTTTTTTTGCTGCGTAACATCCCATTATATAATGTACCGTATCTTCTTATCCATTCATCAATTAATAGATTGCTTCCATATCTTAGCTATTGCAAATAATGCTGCAATGAACATAGAGGTGCATATAACTTTTCGATTTAGTGTTTTCATTTTCTTTGGATAAATCCCAGAAGTGGAGTTGCTGGGTCATATGGTATATTTGCTTTTAGATTTTTGCTTTTAGAATCTCCACTACTGTTTTCCATAGTGACTGTACCAATTTGCAGTCCCACCTACAGCACAAAGGTTACCTTTTCTCCACATCCTCACCAACATTTGTTATTTGTTGACTTTTTGCTAATAGCCATTATAACTGGTATGAGGTAAGTATATCAGTGTGGTTTTGATTTGCATTTCTCTGAAAATTAGTGATGTTGAGTATCTTTTCATATGTCTGTTGGCTGTCTGTATGTCTTCTTTGGAGAAATGTCTTTTCATGTCCTCTGCTCATTTTTTTTTGGATTGTTCCTTTTTTTTTTTGCTATTGAGTTGTATGAGTGTCATATATTTTGGATATAAATCGCTTATTGAATGTATCATTGGCAAATGTATTCTCCCATTCAGTAGGTTGTCTTGTCATTTTGTTGATGGTTTTCTTTGTTGTGCAGAAGCATTTTAGTTTGATGAAGTCCCATTTGATTATTTTTTGCTTTTGTTTCCTGTGCTCACAGGGACCTTCCAGAAAGATATTACTCATATTACTCAGACTGATGTCAAATAGTTTATTACTTATATTTTCTTCTAGGAGTTTTGTGATTTCAGGCTTTACATTTAAGTGTTTAATCTATTTTGAGTTTTCTTTTGTATGTGGTATATATGTATACATATGTATACATATGTATACATATGTATACATATATACCACATACATATATACCACATACAAAAGAAATTTAATTTTTGCATATATCTGTACAATTTTCCCAACATCACTGTTGAAAGGATTGTCTTTATTGTATATTTTTCCTCATTTGTCATAGATTAGTTGACCATATAAGTGAGGGTTTATTTCGAGATCTCTATTCTATTTCATTGATCTATGTGTCTGTCTTCAAGCCAGTACCATACTGTTTTAATTATTATAGCTTTGTAGTATAGTTTAAAACCAGAGAGTGTGATACCACTAATTTTATTCTTTTTTTTCTCAAGATTTCTTTGGCTATTTGGGATCTTTTGTGGTTCCATGTAAATGTTAGGATTATTTGTTCTTGTTCTGAGCAGAATGTCATTGGTATTTTGATTGGAATTGCATTGAATCTGTACATTGCTTTGGGTAGTATGGTCATTTCAATAATATTACTCTTTCCAATCCAGGAGCTCAGTATATTCTTCCATTTATTTTTGTCCTCTTCCAATTTCTTTCTTTAGTGTCTTATAGTTTTCAGAGTATAGGTCTTTTACCTCCTTGGTTAAATTTATTTGTAGGTATTTTTTGATACAATTGTAAATGGAATTGTTTTCATAATTTCTCCTTCTGATTCTTCATTACTAGTGTATAGGAGTATGACAGATTTTTGTATATTAATTTTGTATCGTGTGACTTTACTGAATTCTTTTATTGATTCTATTAGTTTTTGGTGGATTCTCTAGGGTTTTCTATATATAGTATCATGTAATCTGCAAATAGTTACAATTTCACTTATTTCTTTCCAATTTGGATGCCTTTTATTTCTTGTCTGATTGCTGTAGCTGGAACTTTCAATACTATCTTGAATAATAGTAGTGAGAGTGGGCATTCTTGTCTTATTCCTAATCTTTGAGGAAAAACTTTCAGCTTTTCACCATTGAGTGTGTTAGCTGTCAGCTTGTCATATATAGCCTTTAAAAAGTTGTGGTAAGCTCATTCTATGCCCACTTTGTTGAGGGTTTTTTTTTTTTAATCATAAATGGATGTTGAATTGTGTAAAATGCTTTTTTGCATCTATTGGTTTTGTTGATGTGAATCATATTTTGTGGATGTATCTTGCATTTCTGGTGTAAATCTGACTTGATCATGGTGTTGAGAATTTGGCATCTCAATGTTCATCAGGGTTATTGGCCTGTAATTCTTTTTTTTGTAGTGTCTTTGTCTAGTTTTTGTATCATGGTAACTCCAGCCTTTTAGAATGAGTTTGAAAGTGTAGAAATAGCTATTTTAAGATAAATAAAAGAAGTAATGTTTTATGTGTTAAAAGGTTTTATATACTAAAAATGTAGATTCAGAAAAGAGTTGAATTTACATGCATTTTATGAAAGAGCTGGCTTTTATTTGGGATTGGCACCTTAGAAGTCAGAAATGCCCGCTTATTTCAAGAACAATTCAGTGAAATATTGATTGCCTACTGTGTGCTCAGCATTGTACAACTAACATTATCAGAAACAGAATACTAAACTGGATGGACTATGAGTCTGATCCAGAATGGCTTTTATTATGCTCTTATTCAGTCAGAAGGAAAGACTATCCACAGGATAAGATCAGTGTATCAGGCAAAAGTCTACAAAGTGTAAATATACCATGTTAATTGCCTGTTTGATATGCATAGCTCTGGTCTAGGTTTGTCATATGCTTTCATCCTTTCAGAACCTTTTAAAAAATTCTGAATTTTAAAGACAATTGTTACTTAGTTGTAGGTGAGATATATTGAAAATTAACATATCCATGTATATAATTCTTTCCTAAAATGGGTATTGGGTAAGATGTGTGAAGATATAGAAGGAAATACACAGCAGATCCTCAAATACCATCATTTGATTCAGTGGCATTTTGTTATCAAGTTTATGAGATGCCATAGGAACTTAACTCTCATTTATACCAATTAGCCTATGGGGAAATTGTTTTCACTATATGTCCTTTCACTTAAAGTTGCAGAACTTGTTGACAGTGTTAAGTGAGGACTTATATATCACTTGATCTACCATAGAACTAGAACAAAAGAGGCAATCAAAAGATGAAATCTGACAAGAATGTAAAGAAAAAATAAGAATTTATAGAAAAAAAAATAGAACTATGAGAAACCAAACTACGGGCACTCTTGACAGCAACTTATTCAAATGGCATTTATTAGACTTTTCATAGAACTTTTCATTGATATGACCACTTTGATCACAAGTCTCAAATTACATATTTGGCCAAAAAAGTTTTAAAATTTTATCTCACAAATTATTACAGACCTTGTATACTTCAGTTTACCGGAAACAAAAAAGTTAATTTCTATGGTAACTGAATTCAACTGATCAATTTCTAATTAAGTCAGATCCTAAGCCAAAGCTTAATCAGGGCTAGATGATGATCCAGACTACACGAAAATTAATAATTTTTTTAATTTCTATTTTTCAGATTACATTTTTTGTAAAAAGAAATCATCCAGTATTTCATGTCTATTTAACAGAAGTTTCACTAACTGGAGGTAAGAAATAAAGTTCATAAAGATACAAATTTATAAATTATAGAAGAAAAGAGGGGTTACATAACTTTTTTAAAATCTTTTAAAATTAAATTTATTGGGGCAACATTGGTTAATAAAATCAAATAGGTTTTAAGTGTACAGTTCAATGATATGGCATATGCGTATTGCATTGTAGGTTCACCACCTAGAGTTAACTTTCCTTTTGTCACTATATATTTGACTCTTTTTATCCTTATCTACTTCCCCGTCTCCCCTTTCCCTTCTGTAACCACTAAACTGTTGTCTGTGTCTATGAGTTTTTGTTTGTCTTGTTCATTTGTTGCTTTCAGTTTTATACTCTACATATAAGTGAAATCATATGGTTCTCAGCTTTTTCTAACTTATTTCGCTTAGCATGATAATCTCAAGATCTATCCATGTTGTTACAAATGGCAATATTTCATTTTTTGTTACAGCTGAGTAATATATATGTACCACAGCTTCTTTATCCAGTCTATCAAAGGGCATTTCAGTTGTTTCCATGTCTTGGACACTGTGAACAATGCTGCGATGAACATTGAGTGTATATATCTTTATGGATAAATATTTTCAAATTTTTGGGGTAGGTACCCAGAAGAGGGATTGCTAGGTCATGTGGTAATTCTATTCTTAATTTTTTGAGGAAACTCCATACTGTTTTCTACAGTGGCTGTACTAATTTACATTCCCACCTGCAGTTTATGAGGGTTCCTTTTTCTCCACATCCTCTTCAACACTTGTTATTATTTGTCTTGTTGAAGATTGCCATTCTAACGTGTGAGGTGGTATCTCATTGTGGTTTTAATTTGCAGTTCCCTAATAGCTAGTAAAATTGGGCACCTTTTCATATGTCTGTTGGCCATTTGTATGTTTTCTTGGAAGAAATGTCAGTTCAAGTCTTCTGCCCATTTTTTAACTGGATTGCTTGTTATATTTATTGTTAAATTGTATGAGTTTTTTTTTTTGTATATATTTGATATTAGGCCCTTACCAAAGGTGTTGTTTACGAATATCTTCTTCCATTCAGATGATAGCTTCTTTGTCTTGTTGATGATTTCCTTCACTGTGCAGAAGCTTTTTAGTTTGATATAGTCTCATTCATTTATTTTTGCCTTCTCTTGCCTTTGAAGTCAAATTCATAAAATTCTCTCTAAAAACCAAGGTCCATGAGTTTAATATCTATATTTTCTTGTATGGAATTTATTATTTCATGTCTTATATTTAAGTCTTTGATCTACTTTGAATTAATTTTGGTATATGGTGACAGATAGCAGTCTGGTTTTATAACTTGTTAAAGACCATACATTAGGTTGGTATAAATTAAACCTGTCATTTTTTTTTTATTTCAGCCTTCAGATAACCCATTATTTAAGGTGTATTTATAAGCAGGGTAGAAAGGATTGTCTTGAAATTTTCCTTTGACAATAAATAAGATATGATTTTAATAAACAGTTCAATTTTGGCAGATTATGGACATATATTTGACAGGCATATTCTCCATTATATTGTTGTTTTACATTTCCTCTTTTTTAAATTTAATTTTATTATTAGTTTCAAGTGTACAATACTTTGGTTAGACATTTATATAGTCTATAAAATGATCCCCTTAATTGCTCTTCCTCTCCTCTGGCTCTCTACCTAGCTATTACATTAATGCTAACTGCATTCTCTATGCTGTGCTCCCCATCCCCATGACCATCTATCAAATACTAATTTGTACTTCTTTAACCCTTCACCCCATTCTTCCAGTACCCCAACCCCCCTCCCCTCTGGCCATCACTAGATTGCCCTTTATATCTGTGAGTATGTTTTTGATTAGTTCTTTTTGTTTCTTAGATTCCACATATAAGTGAAATAAATACGATATTTATCTTTCTCTGTCTGATTTATTTCACTCAGCATAATAACTTCTAGGTCTATCCATGCCATTGCAAATGGTACATTTCCTCTTTCTTTTGTTTAAATCAGTGATATTTTTTATTAGTGATTCTTTCTCCTTTCTTATTAGATTTTCTCTATTTTTGTACTAATTCCCATATTTATTCTCAGTACAGCACTTTTGAATGGTTTAAATGTCATGCTTGACTAAATAATCTCAAGTTCAACATAGATTTCTTTACTTCAGACTCAGAAGGGTCTACTGGAATTTGTAGGATGCAATTAAGATGAAGATTTAGTTAATAGTCTAATATTGTGCAAATAAGAGCCACACCAGGTACATGAGTATATAAATATTCTAACACCACATGTTTCTTAATATTTGCTAGAAGCCTGTCAACTTCTGAAAAGATGCCATTTAGAAATTTGGTACCATATTCAGAGTTGGACATTCACTGTGGTAATCACCTTGGTAAACAACTTAGATTACTAATAAATTATTATCTTTTTATATGTGTGCCTTATCTCTTTAATTAATTTATAAGCTTTTTTAGGACCAGGTCGCTTTATTCCTTATATGACTTTTTTACTTCTGGAACCAACTGATTTCCTTGCATATAGTTGAAACTTAGAACACTTAATGTTGATGCAGTTTTATTATTACTTTTTAAATTAGAGCTATTCCTTTTATTCAGTTACATTTCTCTTATTGAGAGAAATACGCAAATGTTTGAGGAGTAAGAGGTTTAGAACAGAGTAATGACTGAAAAGAGAAGAGAAACTCTTGGTTTATTTGCAACAGCCAAAAATTTCTGTTAAAATTATCTTTCTCCTTAAGTGAATATACCCAAAGTTGAGAACTCCTTATTTAATACAAATAGCATATTTCTTATATTTGAACATATTAAATACTTTTGCTATCAGGTGGTAACTGAACATGAATCAGATTCCAGCAGAATTAGTAGTGAAAAACACTTTCTTATGAACTTTAGGTTTCTTTGGGCTGATAATGATAAAAATTAATCAATTTTGGTGCAAGCAAAGTTGTTTCTGAATTTATGACTTTAATATTTTTATGAATGGTATAATTGCAACTTAGTTGACTGATGATACTGTAATTTTGTAGTTATTAAATATCACATAATATTCTTTGTTATTAAGTATCATATAATACTTCTTGTTAGAGTACTCCCGAACACAAAAGATGATTTTCATTGAGGAAAACCTAAAAAGAAGACTGTGTCAAAATACCATGTAGTTAAGTGCTACAGGAAGCTAATGACATTATATTGTTTTTTTTAACTGTATGTGAAGCCTTTAGTGATAGAAATGTAGAACTAGGACTTTTAAATACTGACCCTTTCTAAAATGGAATAAACAAAGTACTATCTTCAAACTTGTAATCAGGAAAATTGAGATCACAAACTTCACAAAGAATATACCAAATTTATTACAACCAATAATTTCCCCTTTTTCATGAAGCAGACCTGTGGTTTTAATTACTATTTGGAAATTTTTCTTTGGAGAAAGGGTCTTCCTCTAGTATCTTTCTACTAATGTCATAATAGTTGGGAGATACCTTTGTTGAATCTAGTTAATCAAATTGTTCACAGTTTTGGGTGCATTCTATTTTACCAAAACTCTAGAAGAAAATGAAATGTATGACATTAATCCTGTCCCCAAGGAAGTTACAACTCAGTTGTAGAAATGAAACTAGCATATATTAAACAATTATAGAACATCGAGTGTTAACTTTGCAGCACTGGCTCACTGTAGAAGAGATCATTGTTGACTAGAACACTCAAGGTTTCATGGAAGACATTAGACTTAAAAGATTAGGACAGACCAAGGGGAAAAGGAAATTAATCCTATATAGGTAGAATGACAAGAAAGACACAGAGGTGATGATTAATATTTCTTTCCACTCCATTGATATGCCTGTGTTGGTTTAATCAGTAATTCTACTTTATATCCTAACTGAGAGACTATGAAACTCTAGGTTTTTTTTATATAAATAATATATTTCTTGTATATTCCATCACATATATTCACTGAATGAAAACAATGCAAATCAAATAAGCATATCAAGGTTAATATCGTAGTAACATTTTCCTAGTTAACTCTGTCCTAAGTAGGATCCTTAAAAATTACATTAGAGCTATATAATATTAAAATAATTTTACAGGTTTCAGAAGAGTTGTCCCTTTTTCATCAGTTAACATTTATGCCATGGCATCATAACACTAGTTTACACATAAGGAAATGCAAATCATTAGCGCCTTTACTTTACTGCCTCTAGTTATGTCATCATTTTTTTTTTCACTTTGTACTTAATATAACACAAAAGCAATGATACTACAATAAATTTTTATTATTACTAAAGAACTCAATAGGAAGACATAATGAGACTATTTACAAGTTGTAAATAAAATTTAGGTTGTTGGCACTGCAAATGTGTTATTTTTTATTTTTTCCTTTGAATAAATTTTAAACTAATGCTGTGTTATCAAGTGGGGGATCAGCTAACACATAGGTCTAATAGAACAGTGAAGAGCCTAATTTAGGCATTTGAACCAAAAGAAATGCTATTTTTGTTTGGGAAGATTAGGAGAATATTTTGATGGTTTGAATTAGAAATTTGTAGCATTTGTTCCTGTTCAGACTGACTATGTGATTTAAGCAAAATTTGAGTATCAACAAAAATAATTTTGGATTCAGTATAAACCAGAACTAGAAAATAGGTTTCAGTAAATTATGATTTTTAAATTTTTTTTAACTTTGAAAACTTTGATTTATTTATTTATTTATTTTTAAATTAAGTTTATGGGGTAACATAGGTTAATACAATTATATAATATTCATATGTACATTATAATTTGACATCTGTATATATATCACAGCATCTTTAGCCAATAATCTATCATAGGGCACTTCAGTTGCTTCCATGTTCTGGCCACTGTGAATAATGCTGCTATGAACATCGGTGTGCAAATATCTTTTCAGATATGGGTTTTCAAGTCTTTGGGGTAAATACCAAGTAGAGGGATTGCTGGATCATATGGTAGATCAATTTTTAGTTTTTTAAGGAACCTCCATAATGTTTTCCATAGAGGCTGTACCAATTTGCAGTCCCAACAGCAGTGTATGAGGATTCCTTTTTCTCTGCATCCTCTCCAACATTTGTTATTACTTCTCCTGTTGATTATAGCTATTCTAACAGGTGTGAGATGATATCTCATTGTGGTTTTGATTTGCATTTCCCTAATAGCTAACGATGTTGAGCATCTTTTCAAGTATTTGTTGGCCATTTGTATGTGCTCTGGAGAAGTGTCTCTTCAGGACCTCTGCCTATTTTTGATTGGATCATTTCCTTTTCTGTTGTTATTGAGTCGTATGAGTTCTTTGTATATTTTGGATACTAGGCCCTTATCGGAGGCATTGCTTGCAAATATATTTCTCCATTTGGATGGTTATCTCTTTATCTTGTCGATTTCTTTTGCTGAGCAGAAGCTTTTTAGTTTGATGTTGTCTCATTCATTTATTTTAGCTTTTAATTTCCTTGCCTTTGAGGTCAAATTCATAAAATCTTTAAGTCTCAGGTCCTTGAATTTAGCTCCTATGTTTTCTTTTATGCATTTTATTGTTTCAGGTCATATTCAGGTCCTTAATCCAGTTTGAGTGAATTTTGGTGTGTGGTGATAGACAACAGTCTAGTTTCATTCTTTTGCAAGTGGCTTTCCAGTTATTCGAGCACCATTTATTGAAGAGGCTTTTCTTTCTCTACTGTATGTTTTTGGCTTTTTTGTAAAAAGTTATTTACCCATATAAATATGGGTTTACTTCTGGACTCTTGATTCTTTTCCACTGGTCTGTGTGTCGGTTTTGCTGGCATTACTATGCTGTTTTGATTACTGTCGCTTTGTAGTATAATTTGAAGTTGAGAAGAGTGATGCCTCCAGTTCATTCTTTTCACTCAGGATGGCCTTGGCAATTCAGAGTTTTGTGCTTCCATACAAATCTGATGATTTTTTTTTTCTATTTCTTTAAGAAAAGCTGATGGTATTTTGATGGGGATTGCATTAAATCTGTATAATGCTTTAGGTAATATGGTCATTTTAACTATGTTAATTCTTCCACCCAAGAACACGGATGTCTTTCCATTTCTTTGTAACTTCTTTGATTTCTTCTAATAAGGTCTTATAGTTTTTATTATATAGGTCCTTCACATGTTTCAT
>NW_024340851.1:2296760-2309183 GCF_902729225.1 Pteropus medius
ATTGGGTGTTCTCTTGACTTCTTGAATACCAAGTGCTAGCTCATTCCTTAGATTTGAGAAATTCTCATTAACTTTTTGTCTGAAAATGCTTTCTAGTCCCTGCTCTTTTTCCTCACCTTTGATAATGCCCATTATTGTTCCCTCTCCTGATGGTATCAGCTAGTTTTTTTTTATTTCTCTTTGATTATTTTTCATTCTTTGGTTTCTCTCTTCTTCCTTCTGATTTATTTCTAGATTTCTGTCTTCGAAATCACTGATCCTTCCCTCCATTTGGTCGATTCTATTACCCAAGCTTTCTATTTCATTTTTCAACTCTCGCGGTGTGTTTTTTATCTCCAGAAGTTGTATTTGGTTCTTTTTGAGGGCTTAAATCTCCTTACTCTGCTCATCTAGTTGTTTTTTCAATTCCTGAAATTGTTGATATGACTCGTTTTGGAACTCACTGAGTTTTTCCAGAAGTACTATCCCAAATTCTCTGTCATTTAAGTCGCATATTTCTATGTCCGCAAGCTTATTTTCTGGAAATTTTTCTTTCTGAGATGCCTTGTCACCTTGGTTGTTTTTATTTTAATGAACTATTTCGCCACCTGGGCATTAATGCAAGTATATTCTGCTGTTTTTTCAGAACGATTTATTATATAAAGGTATCTCTTTAGCCTGCTGCAAAGAAGGAACTTTTCTTTTGGTTTCCCATCGTTGGCGTCTAAGCCTCTTGGATCCCTGCTTTATATAAAGCCTTAATAATGCCTTTATATAATGCCTTTATTTTCTCGTAGATATTTAATCTCACTTGCTACCCTCAGTTTCAGTCCCTATCAGTTTTAAAAACAGTTTCGATAGCTTTTGTTCAGATTCCCCTGGTGCTCTGCGGTGTTTGGTCTCAGAGGGTATGGGGGAGAGGGGGTGACCCTCTGGTTTTGGAGTTGGTTGCTGCAGGTCAGTCCTGGTTTTGCAACTGCGACCAGTAAAAATCAACTGTTTTTCTGCCATCCTGTTTTTCTGCCTTCTACCCTGATGACTGGGCCCTGTCAACAGCTGGCTGCAGGGAGCTCACGGCTTTCCCAGGCAGGGCTTTTCAGAGAACTTTCCGTTCCTTCTCCCCTCCCCCTCCTCTACAGGAAGCTCCAGTGGCTGCAATAGGCAGCTTCTTTATTTCTCCCAGTCCACCGCCCAACACCTAGGGTTCAGACTGTGATAGCTCTTATGCACAGATCCCACGCTTACACTGTCGTGCTGTTTGGGTGTTTTATGTTGAGTTTTCAATGTTCAGCTTATTGTTGTTTCAAGGGGAGAAATCTGGGAATGGCCCTCACTCCACCATGTTCTTTTCAAGTCCAATTTTTTTTTCCTCAAAGTACAGAATAAAGTTCAACTCAAGTTCTTGGTCTGTAGAAATTACTGGGAGGATTGTAGATTGTTGGTTGCACATGACATGGGAGAAGAATGGTGTATGATTTTGATAGTCTTTGTTTAGAAAGATTATAGAACAGTAGCTCAGTTTCTCTGAATATTTGTAATAAAGGCATATATATTGGAAGAACCAAGGGAACTCTTCACCAATAGTTGTGAAATTTGGAAACTATAATGAAGACAATTTTAAATCAAGAAAAGTATTTTTATGCAATGTGCTCAGTACAGCTGACCTGTCTATGTAGAATTGAATCATATAGAAATGCTAAGGCTCTTAATGATCTAGTCTAACTCTTTTTACAGAGGAAGAGACTGAGGTTCAAAATGATGTGCCAAGTCTCACATATTAGCGTCAATATAAAAATCTAGATATCCTTCCTTCCAATCTAGTTTCGTTTTTGTTTTTGCTACAACATATGAGACACAGTATGATTTGGAGGTTGTTGTTAAAAAAGCTGCTAACTCCAGTAAATCTTATGACCATCCTCTCATAAACCAGAAGTTCCCAATATTAGTGATTCCTATGTCATCCTTCTTCAATATTCCCTAAAGGGTATAATCTACTATAACCAGTGACTTTTTAGCATGAATTAGTCTATTAAAGGCTAAAAGCTTCAAAACCTAGAGGACATGTAGCACAGACAAGTTTAAATAAGAAAAGAAAAATAATAAGTTTCTGAAATATGCAGTGGTGCCCAAAAAGGGCAGGTCTGAGAAATCACACCTTAGTATATCCTAAGGAGTAGGAGTGGGGCTTCGAAAGATTGTAGGATGCAGAAATGAGAAGTGGAAGTAGTATAGCACTGAACACAAAGTTCATTTCATTCACAAATGTAAGAGGAAGTAAGTAAGGTTTTAGGAGAAAAAGATGAAATATAGGGGGATGGGGGAGGGTGAAGTGAGTAAAGGGGATCAAATATATGGTAGCTGAAGGAAACTGGACTTTTGGCGGTAAACAAAATAGAATATACAGATGTCAAATGATAATGAACACCTGAAAATTATATAATAGTATTAACCAATGTTACCTCAATAAACTTAATTAAAAAATAAATAAATAAATACAGAAAAAAAAATGAAAGTCATTGAACAACCAAAGTTTTTAATTACAAGTACTGTCTCAAAATAGCCTGTTGTTTTTGACAAGCTGTATGGCAGCAGGTTCAGGGGAAAGAATAGGGATGCTACGCATAGAATTATTTAACAATATATAAATGCCTTTTTTTCAAGTAATAGAAGTGAATGAGATCCAACTATACAGGGCTTAATAGTAGAAACTATCCAAACAGCAGACAGGACAAGTTCTGAATTTTAGATTGAACATGTATTTGAAGTAGCTGCTATTATTAAAGTGCCTGTCAGTTGTATTTTATGTTTTTATATATATTTTTTACTTAGATGTTACAAAGAAATGAATCACTAAACTCTATTTTTTGACCTTTGCTGTGACGTCTCCTTTCATTCTCCATGATTTTGAGTTAATCTAACTCTATATCGTTTTTTATAAAAACAAAAATATTAAAAGTTTATTGCCAAAAAGGGAAAAATTAATATCTGTTAGAGTGCACATTTTTTTAGGAGGGAGGGGAGAAATCAAAAGGAAGAGCTCCCCCTCCAGCTTTATTGAAACATAATAGACAATTAGTTTCTTATATTTATACTGTACAATTCAATGAGTTTTTTTTCAATTATAGTTGACATAGAATAATATACCGGTTTCAGTTGTACAACATAGTGATCAGATATCCACATAACTCACAAAGTGATCACTCTACTAAATCTAGTACCCCTCTCCCCCATTACATATTTATTACAACATTATTAACTATTTTCCCCATGCTATACTCTACATCTCCATGTCTATTCTGCAGCTATCCATTTGTACCTTTTAATCCCTTTGCCTTTTTTTTTGCTGTTCCCCACAACCTCCTCCCATCTAGAAGCCCTCAAAATATTCTCTGTATTTATGAGTTTATTTCTGTTTTTGTTGTTGTTGTTTATTTTGTTCTTTAGGTTCCACATGTATGTGAAATCATGTGATATCTGTGTTTCTCTATCCAACTCCTTTCATTCAGTGCAATGTCCTCTAGGTCCATCTAGGCAATATTTTTTTCCATCCCCTTCATTTTAGTCTGTGTGTGTCTTTTAATCTGTAGTGAGTCTCTTGTAGACAGCGTATTTTTCTTATCCATTCAGCCACTCTATCTTTTGGTTGGAGCACTTAATTCTTCTCCATTTGAGGTACCTGTTGATAGGAGTGTAGTTATTACCATTCTTTATTCACGTTTTTGATACATGTTTTTTCTTCTTAAAGAAGTCTCTCCAATATTTCCTGTAATACTGGCTTGGTGTTGATAAATTCCTTTAGCTTATTTTTGTCTGAGAAGCTCTTATCTTTCCCTTGACTCTAAATGATAGTTTTGCTGGATAAAGTATTCTTGGTTAGAGATCCTGGGTTTTCATCACCTCGAATATTTTGTGCCAAGCCCTTCTGTCCTGCATAGTTCCTTTTGAGAAATCAGCTGCTGGTCTTATGGGTGTTCCCTTGTAGGTAACTAACTGCTTTTAAGATTTTCTCTTTGTATTTAACCTTTGGCATTTTAATTATGATGTGTCTTGGTGTGGGTCTCTGGGGTGCACAGTTTTTGTTCCCAAAGGTGAAAGAGGAAAATAATTGCATAAGCAAAACTATGAAAGAAGGTTTATTTTACCAAGTTCAATAGAAATAACTAAGGTTACAGAATTTCAGTTCTCTTTATCAAAATGAGTCTCAGATATGCTGCTTTTATTCCCTTTCCTTTTTTAAAAAAGAGAATATGTGATCTATCTAAGTTTAAGAAATCTATTTTCTGGCTAGAATAGGTTTTTTTTTGTTTGTTTTTTGTTTTTGTTTTTTGTTTATATTTGAACCATGTTGGTCTTAATGTAGAATTTTTATAGACTCTAATATAATTGGAAAATAAAATCTTATGATATGGCCTATAGCTTCAACGGTATGAACTTAATGAGTGACTGAGTCAAAAGGAGACATATTCTATAGAGACAAATGCATATTGTTCAAAATGATTTCAGTCTCCTGTTTTTTTCCCCTTGGCTCTGATGTAGGTGTAGTGAGTATATATTATCAGAGCATGCTATATGTAATCAAAGCTTTATTTCATTTTATATAATCAAGTTATCTACTTTTAATTAAAATGTTGATTTGTGAAATAATTGAACAATGAGAAGACCTTAATCTTGTCTAGT
This sequence comes from Pteropus medius, assembly GCF_902729225.1. Taxonomy (NCBI): domain Eukaryota; kingdom Metazoa; phylum Chordata; class Mammalia; order Chiroptera; family Pteropodidae; genus Pteropus; species Pteropus medius. Next base: position 2,301,417 of record NW_024340851.1, read on the forward strand.
ATCTTTTTGTGTGTGTGTGTGTTTGTTTGTTTAACTGATAGAAGTATTGATAAGCGGCTGTATTTATAGTGAGTGCCCTCTATAGGAGACCTTAAATAAGACAGTGGAGATTTCACAGTGGACTAATTAACTGAGTGCAGGTCCCAGGCAAATTATTTTTTTTTAATAAACCTGCTACTGTCCTAAGATTCCAGGTTTAGGTATAGCACATATCTCTACATGTCCTAAGTAGAGTGATGATTTCCAAGTTTAGCAGATCCTCATTATTCATGAATTGTTTATTTGCAGTTTTACCTACTCACTAAAACTTATTTGCAACCTCAAATCAATACTTGCAGAGTTTATGTTTTAGTTTAATTTAATTTTGGTTTTTGATAATTTTTTCTAACATGTATAGATCAGCAAAAAATTTGAGGTGTCCAGTATGCAGGTTCCCAGATGAGGTCAAATAAGGTGATATTCTGCCTTTTAATTTCAACTCTTATATTGTAAACAACAGTTCTTTTCACCATTCTATTAGGTGCCATGCTTTTCTCATTTTTGTGGGGTTTTTTTTAAGATTTTGATATTTAAAATGGCCCTCAGGTGTAGTGCTCAAGTGCTGTCTAGTGCTTCTAAGCACAAGAAAGTTGTGATATACCTTATGGAGAAAATGCATGTGTTAGATAAGCTCATTCAGTCATGGATTATAATGCTGTTGCCTGTAAATCAGTGTTAATAAATCCTTGATGTGTGTGTGTGTGTGTGTGTGTGTGTGTGTGTGTGTGTGTGTAAAATAAAATATGTTAAAATGGAAACACATGCAAAAAGATTTCATCTATTAAATCATTGACTAAACTGCTGTGACCAGAGGTTTACAGGAATCTAACCCAAGAAACAGTGGTTTAGTACTTGCTAATCCAGTGTGTGTGGTTACTTTATAAAACGTAACTACTGCAAATAATGAGAGTCGACTATATATTTTTACTGTGTTCGTAGTGCTTCTGAAGTCTGATGAGGAACGAGCCATTTTCCTGAATGTTTCTTATTATTTCTTTCTGGCCAGTGGCCAGTTAATGACATATAGCTTCTCTGAACTTTAGTACATCTGTGGAGTTATCTTTTTATTTTATATTTTTTCTTCTCAGGTTGAAATTGTTTTTGATGATCATTTTATTCAATATGTCTTTTTATCTCAAAAGATCTCAAATTGTCTCAAAAGATCTCAATTTTTTGGTGTTAGGTGACCATGTAAGTAAGCTGAATTGTGTCAGATGTAACATAGACACAACCTTTGGACGTGTGTCTAAAGCAGTAATAAAACCCAGTTAGCCATATTTTTTAAGTAAATCTTTTAGTTTCTTTTCTATTCCCTTCTGAGTTGCTGGCTGCCAGCATTTTAGAGTTTTGCCCTTGGCTTTTGGTTTCCCTAACTCTAACTCTCTTGTGCCAATTTCCCCATCTAACTCTTTCTTTGTCAACTGATCCCATCCTTTCTTGAATCTTTACCTTAAAAGAGTAAGAATAGTAATAAAGCTCTTTTTGGTCCAAGAGTCCCCCTTCTCTCTAATGAGATTCTCTTCCATTCAGTCAAGAAATGACCACAGCATTTATTATGGGTTATGAAATAAAACATGAATCAACTAAATGTCTTAGAAAACCCTTATATGCAATTAATCAGCGTCAGTGCCCTCATATATTATTTTCATTGTCAGAAAAAAAAGACATAATTTCTAGGTAAAGGTAAACATGAAAAGATAAACAAGACAATAAAAATTACAAACTGTTTTAAGATAAATTAACACATGTAAAAACCTCATATAATACTATGTAAACCAATCCAGTCATGCAATTAGATTTTATTTTGCTTAAACTGTTATTAATTCAATAAAAGTCATGTGATTATAATCAGGAATTTTGGAGGTGTTAAAAAATATTAACCATTGGCAGTATGAAGATAACATGAGTCCTTTAGATTTTTGTTTAATATTTATTTTAATCAGCTATAGCATTGATTTTCTGTGTTCCTGACAGGCTTAGAATAGGTTCTTTTTTAAATTGACTATCTTAAAATACCGTAGAATTTTAGTACATAATTATAGATGTCATAATTTACCAATTACTGCATTTTCCTAACTTAATGGCATTAACTTAGAAGGCATTGAATATAAAACCAAAGTTTCCTGTTGTATTAACATCCTTAACACAAAATGGAGTATAATAGTCATTATATGAATGTATCTAGGTTAGAGCAGAATTTGATAATGTTAACATTATCTTTACTGCCACGAATTTTACAGAGTTATTCATTTGTTTTCAACCCTTTTAACAAAAGTGATTTCAAACGGTACATAGTTTTAATTTTTTTCCTTACAAAACAATTTAGTGGTCTTAATCTTTTATTTGATCAGACATATATTTCAGTGTTACTTCATTGGAATATGCCACAAAGTTAGCCCCAACCATGTTTTTTAAAAAAACTCTATTCTCTTCATTTTCATGATAGCATATTCTCCTTGCTTTACTCCTACTTCTTTGCCCATTTCTTCTCAGTCACCTTGGCTGGTTCCTCTTTGTCTATCTGCCCTAAAGTTGGAGTTCGTAAAACATTTTTTCTTGGTTCCTCTTCTTTCTATATACTCTCTTCCTTGATTAATTTTTCCATTTATATAACTTTTAATACCATCTTTACACAGATTACTCCCAAATTTAGATTTCCAGGCTAAACCTGTTCTCTGAACTCTAGCCTCAAGAACCCCACTGCCTACTATATAAACTGATGTCTCTCAGGCATCTCATATTTAACATGTCTATAAGTGCACTAATGATTTACCATACGGCAACATATGCACACACACCCACATAACACACCTGTTTTTCCTTTCTTTACTTTGGTTTAGTAAATGACACAAACATTCACCCATATTGCTCAAGCAAGAAAGCAGGGATTAATTTCATCCCCTTTCTTACATTCCACATTGAATCTGCCACCAAGTCCTATGTAGTCTACCTCAAAAACATTTCTGAATCTGTTAATTTACCTCCAAATGAAATGAAACAATACTGAAAAGTATCTATTAAGTTTCTCAATATGTTCTCTGTGCATGAACTTAAGAATTTTAGTGCATTTAGGGTGAGGGAGGTAGAAGCCAGATGAAAAGTTAAAAATCAGTGAATAGGGTTACAGAGGAGGATAAGAGATCAGGGACCTCTTCTTTCATTTGCTTGTTTTTGTTTTATTTAGTTTGGGCAGGTTCAAAATCTAAACACACACCATATGTCTGTCTGTCTCTTTCTCTGCCTGCCCGCCTGCCTGCCTGCCCACCCCACCCACCCACCCACCTGGGTCTGTCCATCTGTCCATTCATCTGGAAACAGTGAGTGTTTCTCTCCTCCCATCCCTGTCCCCCCCTCACATTTTCTCCCTGACTTCTGCTTCCCCTCATCCACACGTAGTTGTTTAGTTTATTTCTTGAAGTTACTTCTAAATATCACTCCAGATATTTTGCATTGTCAGGTAAAGCAAAGGTAAAGCTGTATATATAGTTTATTTCAAGAGATAAGTTTTATCTCCTTCCTTCCCTCCTCCCTCCTCCCTCTTTCCTTCTGCCTTGTTTTTTCTTTTTCTGTTCGTTCTTTTTCTTTTTTTCTTTTTCCTTTTTTCTCCTTCCTTCCTTTCCTTCCTTTCCTTTCTTCTTCCTTTTTTGTTTTCTTTTTCTTTTTCTTTTTTTTTCTTTTCTTTTTCATTTTTCCTTTTAAACACTTATTCTTCCTTTCCTTCCTTTTTCCTTCTTTAATTTTTGAGCTTTTCTTTTTCAGATAGGGGTAACTGAGAGGAGAAAGTTTTTTAGGAGAGATCCTTTATTCTTTGAAGATACCTCCATCGCAGAAAGACTTGATTCCTAGATATTGAGCTTTTTGAGACACTAGGCATTGATGGATTCTTTTTCTGAAATGACGATTATTAGGAGAATATTCTGAATATTTATTTTGTAACTTGCTACTTTACTGAACCCATTGATCTATTGTAACAGTTTTTTTTTTTTTGGTGGAATCTTTAGGGTTCTCTATATATAGTATCATGTCATTGGCACATAACAAGAGTTTTACTTCTTCCTTTCCAATTCGGATGCCTTTTATTTCTCTTTCTTGTCCTATGGCTGTGGCTAAGATTTCCAATACAATGTTGAGGTCCTCACTTCTTAATACAACTTTTCTTTATTAGAAAATCTTTTGTGCCTTCCTTCAGGCTGGCCTCGTTTACTCTATATCAAACAGAAATTTCTCAACATTTCGTTCTGGTATATAGATATCACTCCAGTGATTTGAGTTATGATATAGGGTTTCTTTTTTTTTCTCTTTACATATTTACATTTCTCCTTACATATTTGGCTATTTTTATGAAAATTTGGGAGTATGGCACTTAGATGCTGATACTTGAATTTGGTCTTAGCAAAATATTATATTCTTTTTAAATTAAATTCATTGGTATGACATTGGTTAATAAAATTATATAGTTGTCAAGTATAAAATTCAATAGCATGTCATATGTATATTGCATTGTGTGTTCACCACCCAAAGTCAAATTTCCTTCCATCAATATATATTTAACCCCTTTACCCTTAACTGGACCTATGCTATCATTGCATCACAACATTTCCCACCCAGTAATTTAATTTTGAGGTATAAAAAATTCTTCAAGGTGAAGATGGTCATTGAGATATATTCTAGTCTCCTAACATCCTGTATTTTCTGATAAGGTAAATTGTTCTGCTTGTTAGTAAAATATACTTGATTACAAACTTGATTATAACAGCTATAAATAATGGAAGCTAAAAAGGGATTCTCAGACTAAATATAAGCTTCTATAACTGTATTTTTCTGTTGACTATAGTTATCCCTACTGTGCATTGCTTTAAAAAAAAAACCTTATTTTTTTCCTTTAAGTATAGCTGATATTCAATATTATACTAGTTATATTAGTTTCAGGTATACTCTATAGCGATTCAACATTCTTATACCTTGCAATGTGATCACCCCACTAAATCTAGTGATCATCTGTCACTGTGCAAACTTATCACAATATTATTGACTATATTCCCCTTCACCTTTTCCACACAGCATCCCCCACTCCTCCTCTCTGGCAACTACCCCTTTGGTCTCCACTTCTATGAATCTGTTTGCGTTTTGTTTTTTCGTTTATTTGTTTTGTTTTTTTAATTCCACATATAAGTGAAACCATATTGTATTTGTCTTTCTCTGACTTATTTCACTTAGCATAATACCCTCCAGCTCCATCCATGTTTCGCAAATGGGAAGATTTCATTCTTTTTTATTACCGCATAATATTCAATTCTATATGTACCATATCTTCTTATCCATTCATCTACCAAAGGATACCTAGGTTACTTCCATATCTTGGCTATTGTACATAATGCTGCAGTGAACATAGGGGTGCATATATTCTTTTGATTTAGTGCTTTCATTTTCTTTGGATAAATATTCAGAAGTAGAATTCTTAGGTCGTATGATAGATCTATATTTAGCTATTTTGAAGAATCTCCGTACTGTTTTCCACGTCCTCGTCAACATGTTATTTGTTGACTTTTTGATAATAGCCATTCCGACTGGCATGAGATGATATCTCCTTTAGATAGTGACAGTGAAGTGTTGAGGATAGCAAAAATTTGAAGGATACATTTACTAAAATAGGATAAGATTGTCCTTTAAAAAAGAGGAAAAAAATGAATGAGAGTAGCATTTTGTTCACATTTTGTGGCAAATATAGGCACCTAACAACACTTTCAAAGTGGCAAAGAATAGTGGTAAATTTTGATAATGTCTAGGGAGATCAAAAGATTTTAAAACTTCAAATTGAAATTAGAAAATTTATTTACTATTAGAATAACAGCAACAACAACAAAATTGAGAGTATCAGTAGGAAAACAAAGTATTCAGAAGTAGCTATGAGCTTTTACCCAAATATACCGATAAAGAACAGGATAGGAATGAAAATGAGAAAACATCCAGGTTATAAGTACCCAGGCAAATTAAAAAAATAAGACTGGAAAGTAAAGAAAGTCTTAAATTTAGGAAGAATAGTAGAAAACTGAGGGTTCTTGGCGAAAAAGTCCAAACACATTAGAGATATAGATGCATATAATCTACTGAACCTGATACTAGATAGGCCCAGGAAAGCACATTTCCAAAGTGAAGAGACTAGAAAATAAGTATGAAACATGAAATAATTTCTTGATGCTAGCTAGAATTATATGGACTAATTGGTCAGTAAACAATAAGAGAATCACATGTTGAAGTCAGAGCACTAAAAATTATGGGCACAATAATAATCATAACTATATAGTTTGAGTCATCTCATAACCAGGGAAATTAAATCTAGAATTTTAGTCTGAAGCCATGTCAGACTAAAATTTCAAATGAGCCCTATCAATAAGGCTGTTTACTTTCTAAGTCTCTATATAATCTAATACAACTTTAGAAAGTCATTTTATTGGAATCAGTTCATGTTTATACCTGTTGTGGGGGCCAAGCACCATTTCAAGTTACACATTATGGTAATGCATGGCATATAGAATAAAAAAGGAAAAAAAATAAACTCAGAGTCCCAAAACTTCAAGAGACTCTAAAGATACTCTAAGTTAGCCCATTGCTTAGGTAATTCATGAGAAATCCCATCTATAATGTGTTCAGTAATCTTGTTTGACAACAAAACAAAACAACACAAAACAAAACTGTGGTCAGTAGTTTTTCATCTTGATTCTTTTCTACATTGTTTAATATCCTTGGCAGCCAAGCAGTTCTTTAGTTTATACAATACAGCTTCATTTTAAATCTATTTCCTTTGTTTTTGTCATTTGCTAAAATGGAGATAAAGAAGGGGAAACAAAAAAAATCCATGTTACTTGTAGGTTTTCCTGGAGCTCAGCTAATTCAAGATTATATCATTGTGTGTGTGTGTGTGTGTGTGTGTGTGTGTGTGTGTGTGTGTGTTTATGTGTGTGTATAACATATATATTCCAGCTTTCCTCATAATAGAGAATATGTTTCTTCTCTCCAACCAGGAAAATGGTCTCAGATCAATTTCTTAATTTTTACATATTGTTCATTAAAATTGTTCTTCTCCATTGTCCAAAGCTTTAGTGGGGTAGGCACCTACCCATGGTAAAGGCTTCATAAGAGAAGGAACACATGTCTATTTTGTCTACCACTCTATACCCAGTATTTAGCATCTTGGCAAGTAGAAGACATTCAGTAAATATCTTGAATGAATAATGGAATTTATGGCCAACTGCAATTGTAGAATATAAGGCTCCTTAATGTAGTCACATAAGGCCCTTCATGATTAAGCCTCTTTCTATCTCTTTTAGCCTTATATTCTACAATTGCTTGATTTATACAGTTTTACAACAATTATCTAAAATTTTTTCTCTAAGTCCATATAATGCTAGTTATTACCTCTGTGGCTTTGCTTTGGGCTGTCATTCAGCCTAGAATTTCATCTTTTCTTAAACTGCAGTAATTCCTATTTCTCATTTAAGATTTGGTTCTGATGTCATCCATAGGAACATTTTTGGCCATCTCACTACATCCCTGCATAATTATATCCTTCTTTGTACTGACTGATTGTATTTATAATTTTCATTTAGTGTTCCTCCTTATATGGAACTTTTTAAAGGTAGGGATTCAATTTAGCTTTTATCATCTGGGCCTGTCATAGTGCCTGACACCTAGTAGGTACTTTAAAAATATTTACTGCAATCAGTTGAT
>NW_024340851.1:2309230-2377859 GCF_902729225.1 Pteropus medius
CCAAAGCTATATAACTCTGAGTAGTGATTCCCTAAAGGATCAAGAGCTATGAGTTATTGTAGGTGATCCACGTTTTGGAATTGACTGTAGTTTGTTTTTTATTTATTTTTTGTTAAATTTATTAGGGTGACATTGGTTAATAAAATTATATAGGTTTCAGTTATACAATTCAATAATACATCATATGTATATTGCATTGTGGAACTGACTGTAGTTTAAATAAAATACCCAAAATACAATTAGTTAAAAGTATTATTGAATTTATCAAAGTTATTATTGTTATGTAGTGGTTCAGTCAGTGGCACTGAACATAGCAGTAGCTGTTCTTAAAACAACTGGGATTTTTTTTTGATATTACAAAGGGGTCTTCATACTTAAGAAGTTTGGAGACCATTACCATGCACTGTAAATCATGGAAAGCAGGAACTTATTTTTTCTATAAATCTGCTTTTCTCTTAAAATACTAGTAACTGGCACTAGTGATGATAGCAATTAAATACTATAGCTATGCTATTTCAGTCATTGTTAATTGAGCACTTATTTTTTACCAGACTTTTCACTAGGTGCTGTTAAAAGAATCCAGAGATATAAAAAGTATATGGACTTGTGTATACACATAATGATGATTTTTGTTTCAGTTATCTGATAATATCAAGTAAAAGTGATTTGGGGGCTTGGATTGTTCAAATAGTATTCTATTTTATTTGAATGCTGCTTCACTTTGTGTTAGACACATCTTAATCAAAAAGCTTAAAAGGATTTTTCATGGTCATGATAATTGTTCATTCTTTATCATGACTAAAATGAAAGATGTTTCTTAGCAAATACAGATATTCTCAGATAGATATTCAAAATAAAAATCTAAATTTAAGGAGGATCATATTAAGAATTTTTTAGATTTTACTTTGTCCTGACGAAACATTCCATTCTTAATGTCTGAAATGAAAAGGATTTCGAAAGTACATCAGCAAAAGATCAAGACAGAAATCTGATAGACCCCTAACATTTGAAATAATGAGTTATCTAGCATTTAGAAGGAAACTTCAAATGCCAATTAATAAATTCCAAAGAAAATGATTTGAGAATAATGTTTATCCTTAGCACCTAGCATTATGGTTACCTAGACTAATTTCTCCATAAACATTTATTAATCATAAGAAGCAAATAAAAGCACTGCAAAACTGTTTGCATTCAACTCTGATATGATATACCACAAATAAACCTTGAGCTGATGATGAAATTGTATACCTTTTATTGATTTATATACTTTTTTGATCATAAAACACATGTTAATTTCAAAAAAATTTCCAAAATATTTTTAAAACATGAAATACCACTAAAAAAACCCAAATTATAGTTTATTATTTTTCTACCCATATGTGTTATGTATGTAATTTTTTATAATTTGGATCATACTATATAAAATTCTGTATTCAATTTTAACATCTTGAAATTTTCTAATGCTATTAATTATTCTTTTTAAGTGATTTTAAGTGTTAGCTTAATAGTCTATCCTCCATAATGTATCTAACCTTTCCTTTATTGGATATCTTTGTTCATAAATCTTTGTTTACACCTGCATTTTAAATTGCTACTTTAACCAAAAATTCTCATCGTTATTTTCCTTTTCTTGATATGTTTCAGGAATTATTAGATGTTGGGAATAAAAGATAAGATGTGCCTCTTCCTCTAGTACTTGAGGGTCTAATGAAAGAGACAGACATGAAAGCAAATAATATTGTATTACAAAACAAAGTGTTAACAGTATGAAGTAATACATATATATGTAAAGTGCCGTGGAAATCAGAAGAAGCAGCAGCTATAACTCTTTATGGAACTACATATATAATTCTGTGATTTCATTTTCTTATGTGAAATTTTATGCAACTTAGTTATTAAATACATATACCAGTGATAAAGGAAAACAATTTTCTGAATATTCGGAGTGCTTTTATGAGAACTCTTCCACATTGTAGTGTTTACAGCTTCTATTTAAATGGATTTCTCATTTCCTAAAGCAGGGTTTCTTAAAGTATGGCCCCTGGACCAGCAGTATTAGCATCACCTGGTAAGTTAGAAATGCACATTCTCTGACCCTACTCCAGCCTTCCTAATCAGAAATTCTAGGGGTGGGGTCAGCAGTCTGTTTTAAGAAACTTTCCAGGTGATTCTGATGCAGGCTAAAGTTTGATAATCACTTTTCTAAATAAAACAATTTCTGCCACTAGTACTATCATTCTCCTACTCACCCAGGCTTGATATCTTGAAGTCATGAAATCATGGAATCATTTTGGATTTGGAATGAACTCTAGAGCATCATCTCATTATAATAGATAAGAAAACTGAGGCACAGAAGGTTAAATGATTCAACCAAAACCACATATCTAGTCCTCTTACTTAGTCCTTCTCTCCTGATCACCCATATATATTCATTACCAACTGTTATTAATTCTAAGTTATAATGTTTGGCATCTCCCATTCTTCTGTTTTTCCATTGCTGTCATCATGCACCCTGGTTTTGCCTCTTACCTCATCTATACCTCATCAAAATTCACTGTATGTGCTGTTTTTAGATTAATCTTCACAAAAAGCATCATTTTTAACATGTTACTTTCATACTCAGAAAGTTTAATGTCTCCCTATCGCCCAACAGCTGTATTTTAAACTCACATCTTTCAATTCTTCTACATTATATCAACCAGTATGGTACTCATTGCCTCCCATGTGCATGTCTTGTGTGTTCAATTTATTTCCCTTTGTTACTGTTGCTTTGCACATCCTATTTCTACTTCTATCATTATAGTTTTCCCTTCCTGGAATATTCACTCCATTCCCATTACCTGTTTGTCAGAATTCTACCTATATTTAAAAATAAAACTTAAGGTCCATACATAGATGGCTTTTATCCTCACATCCAGTCCCTCCTGTCTCTAAACTCTTTTTTAAAAATTTTTTATTAGTTTCAAGTATACAGTACATTGGTTATACATTTATATAGTTTATAAAGCTATCCCTCTAATTGCTCCTTCTCTCTTCTGATTTTCAACCTAGCCAGTATATTAATGCTAACTGCATTCCCTGTGCCATGCTCCCCATCCCTATGAACATCTATCAACTACTAATTTGTACTTTAACCCTTCACCCCATTCTTCCAGCCCCTCAACCTCCAGCCCCTCTGTCCATCACCAAATCGTCCTCTATATTTGTGAGTCAGATTTTGATTAGTTTGTTCCTTTTGTTCCTTAGATTGTGCATATAAGTGAAATCATATGGTATTTATCTTTCTCTGTCTGACTTATTTCACTCAGCATTAATAACCTCTAGAACCATCCATGTCGTTGCAAATGGTATAATTTCATTTCTCGTAATGACTGAGTAATATTCCATTGAATAAACTCTTATCCTCTATGTAGTTCATTGGGTACTTAATTATATGCACTGCTTGCATTGCTAGTTGACTTTTCAGGTGTATATATCTTTTTTTCCTAGCTAAGTTGCAAAATTTTTGTAGGGAGGAATAGTGCTTTATGTTTTCTTGTGGTTCCTAAAGTGCCTTGATGTGATAGGTGCTCAGTAAAGCTGATGATTTGTAATACTGCAGAAATGATAACTTGATAACTTCATAAATTTTGCTGCAATGAAAAATTCCTAATTATGTACTGGTTATAACTATATTTTGTACAATTTGTACATGTATATTTTTAGTCAGTTTAATTCTAGTGATCCTTTCACCATTTGTTTTGTGATTATATTTGTTTTCCACCACCTTTCTACCTCCTTTCTGTGCTCATTTCTGAAAGAAAAAACTCTTCTTGAAAAACAGTATTTTTGTGATGTTAGTACATCCCATGCCAATTTTTAGTGAAACTTTCTGTGATAATTCAAGCATAGTATTTTTGGAAATAAAAAACGGTAATCTTTAATGACAAACAATGTTAAAACTCAAATCTCTAGCTTACAGAATTCTGAAAAAACATAGCCCTGTTTATAGGGTACTAGTATTATTTTTTATTCTCTTAAGAATTTTGCTTTGTGTTTCCTGATGATTTTGGTAAAATAGAATACCTGATTGCAATAAATAAGACAATAAATATTATGTGCCATATGTTCTTTACTTCTTATTTGATAGAAACAGATTTTATGCCTCTAGATGGTATATTGAATAACACAAAAGTTTTCTGAAATGTTTACACTGTTAGGCTAAGTGAAACATTTACACTGTTGGGCTAGATAAGAAATTTCAATGTTAAATTTTTAGAGGTAGTATGTGATAGCTCTCTAAGACAGTTTAGTATTTTGCTACTTATAATGATTCAAATTGATAATCTAATTGATTATCCCATGGGATTTTAATTTTCCTCTGTTGAAAGATGAGAAAAATAATCTACTTACTGTGTTAAAAATCCTATTTTTTATTGTTAATCTTCATTTATAAAATCAATAAAGTACTTAAAAGTTTCTTATATTTAATACTATTGCAGTTTTCTATGATAATTAGAAAATCGTTAGCAACAAAACTATATCTGCTGTGAATGAATACCATCGGAGAGTTATTTCTAGTATTTAAACATTGATGACTGAAATGTATCTTTTTGTTCAACAGGTTACTCTTCTTTGTATATTTGGTAAGGTTTCATCCTCTTCTTTCAGTTACTCCTGTCTGACCTATCTTTGAGCCCAACATTCTTTTCAGACTCAATAGAATGTATATTAGATATATGTGTCTCTAAAAACTTGTTTTGAATTATCATTATAGTTACATCTCAGTTTTTCATGTGTTGATTATTTTGTAGATAAACTCCTTCCTCTTTGTCATCATGTTATTATGCAGTTTTTTTCTTACTGGGTAGCCAGTGTATGCATATTCAAGAAATATGATTTTATCATATTATTTCCCCTAATCAGAAGATTGCATAAAAGATAAATTTGCTATCAAAAATCTGTAATACGTTTTAAAGTCAAACATAGTAGTTATTGGGATTATCTATTGTTTTTAGCTATCTGTGTCTTTTCAATCCCACTCTAGCACTCATAATAGTAAACAGTTAACTTCCTAGATCATGACACATAGTTAATTATAATGAGAAACTCAAGACCTGCTAAGAATATAATGAGCAACTGAGTCAAGGAGGAAGCACCATTTATTTGTAGGGCTGAAGACCATCATAGGGGCTGCTGGAACCACTCTGCTTATTTCCCCAATTTTTCTAAGGACTAAGACTAGGTATTAGTAAGAATTTAAAGAAAAAAATCTTAGCTCTCCAAAGATACTGAATAAGTTAATCCTTTCTTCTCCATAATAACTAGGAAATTGTTTTTCAAAAATTGTTTGTTCCACTATCTAATTTAGTAGAAAACCTTACTTGTTTTCAGTCTTATCACCTGTCTTTAAAAAGCAGAAAACATTTTTCATTTTTAACTGCTTCTTCTCCAAGCACAAATATTTACATTTATGTCAAATAAATTCTGAAAATTAGTCCCAGTGCCTTCATTATAAAGTTTGTTGCATAATCCATCCCAGATGTTTGACCTTAAACAAGTCATTTAACCTTTCTGAACCTCTTTCTCTGACATAAATGGAAAGGATTGCTTATTTTTGTACAAATATACATGCTTGCTTTTTCACACACACACACACACACACACACACACACACACACACACAGAGCTAACATGATACTCCAAGTACTGTCCTAAAGGCTGTAAATATATCTCATATAATCATCAAAATAATCCATGAAGTGCAGATATTTTCCTATCAATTTTACCGATATTGAAACTTATTCAGAGGGATGAAAAATAACTACTTTAAGGCTAAGCAGCTATTAAGTGCTAGAACCTGGAAGTAAATCTAGTTAGTCAGACTCCAGAGCCTCACACTCACTTTTTTTTCTTTTGTTTTTATATTTTGTTAGATATTATGCCCAATAAGTGTAGCGTATTGAACCTGATTGAACAGAACATCTTGCAGTGTTTCAATATTGTCATTTGACTCTCAGTGATCTAGATTATTTGTTCCCAAACATCATCTGTAAACTTTTTTTAAAAAATAAAGATTTCTTGGCTTTCCCCCCAGACATTCTGATTTAGTAGGTCTGAGATGAGGAACCCAGTTTTTTTTTTAAATTAATTAAATTATTACTTTATGGTGACATTGGTTAACAAAATCCAATGTTTCATCTGTACACTTTAACAGTAGATATATATATAATTACACTGTGTGTTCACCTCCCATTGTTAGATTTATTTCTGTCACCACATATTTGACCCCTTACCTTGTCTACCTACCCTCTGCCTACCCCTGCCCTCTGGTAACCACTAGTTTATAGTCCATGTCCATGAGTCTCTGTTGGTTTGTCCTGCTCATTTGTTGCTTTTAGGTTTATATCCCACATATAAGTGATATCATGCGATTTTCAACTTTTTTCTGTCTGGCTTATTTCGCTTAGCATGATTATCTCGAGGTCCATTCATGTTGTCGCAAATGTCAGTATTTCATCTCTTCTTATGGCTGAGTAATATTCCATTGTATATATGTACCACAGCTTCTTTACACAGTCATCTATTGTAGGACACTTCGGTCGCTTCCACGTCCTGGCCACTGTGAATAATGCCGCTATGAACATTGTTGTGCAAATATCTTTTTGGATATGGATTTTCAAGTCTTTGGGGTAAATATCCAGTAGAGGGATTGCTGGATCATATGGTAGATTAATTATTACTTTTTTGAGGAACCTCCATACATTTTTTTATAGTGGCTATACCAATATGCAGTCCCACCAGCAGTATATGAGGGTCCCTTTTTCTCCATATCCTTTCCAACATTTATTACATGTCCTGTTGATTATAGCTATTCTAACAGGTGTGAGATGGTATCTCATTGTGGTTTTAATTTGCATTTTCCTAATAGTAGTGATGTTGAGCATCTTTTCAAATATTTGTTGGCTATTTGTATGTCCTCTAGAGAGAAGTGTCTGTTCAGAGCCTCTGCCCATATTTTGATTGGATCACTTGTTTTTTTGTTGTTGTTGTTATTGAGTTGTATGAGGTTCTTTGTATATTTCGGATATTAGGCCCTTATCGGAGGCATTGCTTGCAAATATATTTTCCCATTCAGATGGTTGTCTCCCTACCTTATTGACAGTTTCTTTTGCTGAGCAGAAGCTTTTTAGTTTTCTATAGTCTCATTCATTTATTTTAGCTTTTACTTCCCTTGCCTTTGAGGTCAAATTCATAAAATCTTCTTTAAGTCCAAGGTCCTTGAATTTAGTTCCTATGTTTTCTTCTATGCATTTTATTGTTGCAGGTCTTCTATTCAGGTCCTTAATTCATTTTGAGTTAATTTTGGTGTCTAGTTTCATTCTTTTGCAGCTAGCTTTTCAGTTTTCCCAGCATCATTTATTGAAGAGGCTTTCCTTTTTCTGCTGTATGTTTTTGGCTTTTTTGTCAAAAATTATTTACCCATATAAATATGGGTTTGCTTCTGGACTTTTGATTCTGTTCCACTGCTCTGTGTGTCTATTTTTTCTGTCAATACCATGCTGGTTTGATTATTGTCACTTTGTAGTATAATTTGAAGTCAGACAGAGTGATACCTCCAGCCTTGTTCTTTTTTCAGAATATTTTGGTAATTTAGGTCTTTTTGTGCTTCCATATAAATCTGATGATTTTTTGTTCTATTTCTTTAAAAAATACCAATCACACCCACTTTTGCCACCATGTTATAAACTACCTCTTCAAAGTTATGTCCACATTTTTAATGTTCATTTGCCATGTATTTCTCTCTATATCACCTCTTCTTTCTCCCTTTCTTTTTTCCTTATTCTCAAGTAAGCAAAGAAAATACATATTTTGGTGATGACTAAATGTGTCGTAAGTGGAAATTTGAAACCTAAGGACTCTATACTTAGTTTGTATGCAGTAAATCTCATATAGTTAGAATGTTGGACAGTAAGATGTTTTGGTTAATAAAATATTGTGGTTAACTTTAAGTTGCCACAAATACCATATATGGATTATCATTTCTCAGAGAAACCAGTTATAATAAAATATATTTAGCATAATCACTGTTCTAAGCTTAATCTTGTGTTATTCATAAGACATATGAGAATTTCATAGATCTCAGGATTATTATTTAAAATGTTAACTACTATATATGATGAGGTTTACAATATTTAGCTGAAACTATACCAACCGTATTACAGATGGTTGATTTTCTCAATAAGTCCCTGATAGCAAATTCTTCCTGTCATTAGCCTTCTATGAAACAATGCACAAAACATAGTAATTCTAGCTGTTTTAAAAGGTTCTTAATGAACAGAGCTATACAGAATTTATTGTCTTTTCTCTTCCTAAATGCCTTCTATTATTCATGTTATTTTACTCACAACATTACATATCCCCTTTCTTTTGGGGAATATTTCTCATTCTTTTATG
Organism: Pteropus medius; assembly: GCF_902729225.1. NCBI lineage: Eukaryota > Metazoa > Chordata > Mammalia > Chiroptera > Pteropodidae > Pteropus > Pteropus medius. Next base: position 2,317,667 of record NW_024340851.1, read on the forward strand.
CTCTAAATAAATAAATACATTTTGGGTCACCCTTTTTAAAAATTTCATTATTGGATGATGGGAAGATAGTCAGAGACTAAAAGTACCCATCAAATACAAAGTTAGATAATGAGGAAGCATTCAAGTGGTATTCATTACTCTTACTGCTTTGGGGGGGGGTGTTGTTGTATGTGTGTTTTAATTTTTAAAAAATGAGGAAATTTATTTAATTATTTTTAAATTGCAATACTACATAGAAATAATGCAAAAATACCAGAGTTTATTTTTTTTTAGAGTCCTATTCTTTTTAGAGAAACAATAAATCCAGAATTTTTGTAGAGAAGCTGAATGATAGTTTCTGCTAGAGGTAAAGGTTTACATTTCTAAGAGATAGTATAATAGGCAGGAACCCAGAAATTCCCCAATTCTGCCTTGTCAATTGCCCCTTCTCCCTGCAGGGTTTCTCTCCAACCAAGCAACAAAGAAGAATGGGAATCAAAGTTTCTTTTATTATTAGCTGGCCTAACGTCGTATACCCTAGTGTAGAACTGTGCTACATTTTATGATACAACATGTGCTTAGTATTTTAAGGAGAATGGGGGGATGGGTCTATTTTACCCCTGGGATGAAATTTCTGGACCAGCACTCTCAGATAGAAATATTTAGAACAGCACCCCATGACTAGAGCTGGACAAAAGCAAAAAAGAGAAAAATAAAATAAATATATAGTGTATGAAGCAGGTCCTGTTTTAACTAAACTGTTTTACTATAGGGGAAGTAGAAAGGAAGAGAGAAAAGATGTGTTCAGCCTATCTTAAGGAAGCTGGCCTGATCTAGATTTGAGACAGGAAGCCAGAGATAGAGGTCCCACATCCAGGGTTTCTGCATTTCATTAACTTTAGAGAGTTCCATTCACATCTTAGTCCATGTTGGGCATTTGCAAAGCTAATCTTTTTCTAATTTATTGACTCTCTACCCACTAATTCCTGGCACAATCTGGGTCCTATACTCTGAACGTTCTGAATAAGAGGGTGACCTAAACCAGACTTAGCAATGGAAGAAGTTGGAATCTTCTCCTTCTACAGTTTCTAACATTAACAAGATACATATGTAAGTGTCACTTACAGTGCAGTTTAATAGGCTAATTTACCAGAAACTATGAAAGTAGAAATCAAGAAAATAAAAACATGATATCTCTAAATCTGAAGGTAAATATTTTAGATGATGTAAATTTATGATTCATTAGGTATTTGTATGCAGAGATAAATATAAAGGGATTAAAATCGTCAGCCCCTTTATAAACCTAACAGCATGTTTTATTTGAATGTTGGAATCTGGCTTTAAATTTCAAACACATTTTCTCCTATACTTCAGTGAAGCATAGCATACCCAGTCTCATTACAAGCCTTTAATCTAAGCTATTAGGAAAAATGCCATTTCTAGAAATTTCCTAGGAAAAAGTTTACAGAATTCAGTGAAGAAGGCTAGTTGATATAATCCCAAATTGTTTTCTGTTATGGTCACACTTCTATTTTTGAATCCCCTTATCTATTTAACAAAATCTATTAATATATATTTTATGTTTACTGTGATAACTATTATGATATGTTTACTATCAAAGATGAATAAGCCAAGACTTCTGACATTACAGAACACTGGGTATATTTCACTCTTTTTCAATCAAAAGGTATTATGATTCACATTAAACAAAATACAAGTAAATGGAAAGATTGCTTTGAGGTTATGTATCCTCTTCTAGATCATAAGGTACTTGAGGTCAGGGAGTGAGCCTTATTTAACTTTGAATGTCCAGTGCCTGGCCTATAGTAAATTCATGCTTTCACTTAACAAATATTTGTTGAGCATCAGCCATGTGCAGATCACTATTTTATTTTCAATGAACAAAAAGCCTGCCCTTTTTTAATAGTAGTGGTGGTAGACAATAAATGAGATAAATGAAGATATAGAATATTAGAAAGTGATACATACTAATGAGAAAAATCAAGAAAAAGTAAAAGAGGGTGCAAGAGGTGGAGATGGACAGTGAAATTTTACAAAGGGTATCTAAGGAAGATCTTACTGAAAAGGTAACTTTGGATTTAAGACCTGAAGGAAGTAGGGGAGCAACCATGTAGATACATGGTTAAAGCATATTCCAGACCACAGAACACTGAGGTGTTAGTGTGCCAGGCATGCTCAAGGAACAGTAAGAAGGCCAGTGAAGCTGTATATAAGAAAGAGAGTAGTCAATGAAGTCTGTCAGAGAACTAGTGGGGAATCAAATCATCTACGTTCTTTTAGGCTATAGTCCAGGCTTTGCTGTTTATGCTGAGTGAAGCAGGAAAGCACTAGAGGCTTTTGAGCAGAGGAATGGCATAATCAGACTTTAATTTTAAAGGATTACTTATATTGAAAGAAAGTTGCAGGAAAGCAAGTGTAGGTAGAGGGAGACCAGTTAGGAGAGAATTGCAATAATCCAGTCAAGAGATGATGATAGCTTGTATTGGAGTGAGGACTATTGGATAATAAGAAGTGGTTTGACATTTGGTTATATTTTGAAGGTAGAGCTCACAGTGCTTGTTGATAGATTAGATTTACGTGTGAGTGAAAGAGATGAGCCCACAATAACACAGTTAACTGAGATGCGGGAAATGCATGAGGATATGTTTTGTGGTGGTGAATGCTATCATGAACTCAATTTTGGAAACATTGAGGTTGAGAAGCATAGTCAGCATCAAAGTGGATATGTTAAGTAGGCACTTAGATGTAGAAGTCTAGAGTTTAGCGTTGAGGTTCAGCCTGGAGATTTATATTGAAAAACAATTATCACACAGATGGTATTTAAACTGATGAGATCACTCAAATAGCAAATATAGCTTTTAAAAAATCCTGGAATTGAATGCACTCCAATTGCAGAGAAATGAAAAACAACAAACAAAATAATGAAAAGGAGTGGCCAGAAAGATAATGAAAAACCAGATGAATGTGCGATCCTGGAAACCTAAGAAAGGAAAGTGTTTAAAAGAAGGAAAATTGCTTTGAAGACAAAGCCATCCTGATAAAAAAGAACAAGGCTGGATGTATCACACTGCTTGACTTCAAATTATACTACAAAGCAACAATAATCAAAACAGCAATATATTATAAAAAAACAACAGATACACAGACCAGTGGAACGGCATTGAGAGCCCAGAAATAAACCTACATATATATGGGAAGATAATTTTTTGACAGAGGAGCCAAAAATATACAATGGAGAAAAGAAAACCTCTTCAATAAATGGTGCTTGGAGCATTGGAGAGCCACATGCAAAAGAATGACACTAGACTGCTATCTGTCGCCATACAAGAATATTAACTCCAAATGGATCAAAGACTTAAATTTAAGACATGAAACAAATTACATAGAAGAAAATGTAGGTACTAAACTCATGGACCTTGGAGTTAGAGAGGATTTTATGAATTTGACTTCAAAGGCAAGGGAAGTCAAAGCAAAAATAAGTAAATGGGACTATATCCAACTAAAAATCTTCTGCACAGCAAAAGAAACAACCAACAAGACAAAGTGGCAACCGACCAAATGAGAGAGGATATTTGGAAACAATGCCTCCAATAAAGAGCGAATGTCCAATATGTATAAAGAATTCATATAACTAAACAACAACAATAACAAAAAACAATCCAATTTAAAAAAAAATGGGCAGAGGACCTGAACAGTTACTTCTCGCAATAAGTCATACAAATAGCCAACAAACATATGAAAAGATGGTCAGTTTTACTAGCTATTAGGGAAATGCAAATAAAAACCACAGTGAGATTCTACCTCACACCTGTTAGAATGGCTGTCATCAACAGGACAAGTAATAACAAGTGTTGGAGAGATTGTGGGGAAAAAGGAACCTTCATACATTGCTGATGGAAATGTAAATGGGTACAGCCACTGTGGAAAACAGTATGGAGGTTCCTCAAAAAAATTAAGAATAGAATTAAGACTCAGCAATTTCTCTTCTGGCTATCTACTCCCAAAATTTGAAAACATGTATCCCTAAAGATGTATGCACCCTAGTGTTCATTGCAGCATTATTCACAGCGGCCAAGACATGGAAACAACTGAAGCACCCTTCAATAGATGATTGGATAAAGAGAAGGTGGTACATATATACAATGGAATATTATGCAGCCATAATAAAAGATGAAATATTGCCATTTGTGACAACATGGATGAATCTTGAGATAGTCATCCTAAGCGAAATAAGTCAGACAGAAAAAGTTGAGAACTATATGATTTCAATCATGTATGGGATATAAAACTGAAAGCAACAAATGAAGACAAACAGAAACTCATAGAACACAGTCAACAGTTTAGTGGTTACCAGAAGGAAAGTGGGGAGGGTGGGTAGAAAAGGGTAAAGGGAGTCAAATATATGGTGACAGAAGGAGATTTGACTTTGGGTGGTGAACACACAGTGCAATATACATATGACATGTTATTAAATTATATACTTGAAACCTATGTTATCCAACGTCACCCTAATACATTTAATTTAAAAATAACTATTAGATTGTCATTCCCCTTTATCTCATCGGAATGGGAATAAAAACCTTTCTATTCAATAAGAGTATTTAAAATTTCATTAAGAAAAGCATACAGTAATATAAAACAAGCTTTGAGTGCAAATAAAAATGAATGAGAAACATGATTTTAGGTATAGTTACTTGGATTGGTTCTCAAAGTGAAATCTAAGGACACTTATGATTCCCTAAAACCCTTCTGGGGGTCCATGAATTCAAAGCTATTTTCATAATACTAAAATGTCATTTTTATTCTTCACTATGTTGATATTTGCACAATTGTGCCAAAACAATGATGAATAAAACTGCTAGTGCCTTAGCATAAACTAAAGCACCGGTACTAAACGCTAGTAATAGTCATTTGTATTCTTCATTACAATGCATTCATAGTGTGGGGAAAAGCTAGTTTCACCTAATGTCCTTAATGAAGCAGTAAATATTATTATTTTTTATTATATCTAGATCCTTGAATATACATTTCTTTAGTAATCTGTACAACAGAGTGGAAAGTAGGCAGAAAGCACTTCTTCCCCTTACCAAATATGAAGGTTGTTTCCAGGAAAAGCACTGATAAGATTGTTTGAATTTTGAGACTTTCCTGGCTGCTTTTTTCATGAAACACAATTTTTACTTGAAAGGACTACTGAGAAGCTATGGTTATTCTGATTTGGGCATTTGGCAGACTTTTCTTTCAAAAATAAATGAAGCTAGTCTCTCACTTCAAGGAAGACAACTGACAGTGCTGCCAATAACACAATGTAAGCTTTCAAGTGAAAATTAGAATTTTGGATTTTTAAAAAATTTCTCAGTTTTCATTTCTGATGAGTAAGTCTGGATAAATACAATCCATGTATACAAAAGCACTTGGATCTCTCAATTCTTCAGAGTGTAAAGATGTCATGAGGCCAAAACGTTTCAGTATTGCTGGTCTATTACATTAACTACCTTGTAGGCTACCTTATTAAGAAGCAGTCAATTTTCATTCATAAATGTTTGTCATTTATGTTCCACCTACCACCTCTTATTTTATATCAATCCTGAGCTGTTCATTAAATACAACTCAGCCGCCTTAGCTGAATTTGCAGACTTACAGGTCTCAGTTTCTTTATTTTCTTTCTGTGCTTTTTATCTCTTGAAATACTCCTCTGATGCCAATGACAACTTGATAGTTTCTTTTGTTTTCTTCTTTGCAAAATAAACACTTTAATTTCCTTTATAATTCTCTTTATTAAGCCATTTATACTGCTTATCTGATATATTTTTAATATCTTTTTTCAATTCGTAACATTTTCTAGATCTCACAAACTGTTACAGAGTTGAGCTTTTTGATAATTATGAATTTTAAGTTATAAAATTGAATCAAGGCACAGCACCCACAGATGTAACTTGTTTTACCTAACAAATTAGCACCTAAAATGTGTCTTCCTATTTGTTTACATTTTCTACCAGCAGCTTCTTAAATACTTTACACCAAATGAGCACTTCCTCTCTTAAGAACAGAAGACAATGGTTACCAACAAAGTCAGTGTGTATAGTAAAATATATAATTTTTAATAGGAATACCTGTAATGTATGCTGTACTTTAAATAGGTTTCTAGATTTTACCAAGTATTTATGAGAGATACGTAGTAAAATCTGTTGAATACATAAACAAACAGGAGAACTGGAGCATGTTCAGAATATCGTGATGTTAAGGATGTTAAGAAGATTCAAAACCATACGATATAAAGAACTGTTTATATCGTAAATATCGTAACAGAAGAAGTTTGTTTATATCGTAACTGTTTATATCGTAACAGAAGAAGTAGGGTATTTATGTACCTGTAAGAAAGACAGCTCATGGGAGAACACTGTCTTTAAACACTGAAGAACATTTGTAGTAATGGAACTTCTCTGACTACCTAAGCAGTAGAACTACAGCCAGTAGGCAAAAGTAACAGAAAGACAGATTTCAGTTTTATATAAGTACTTTCTGACACAGTTATGCTTTAGAGTGTGTTAATTCTCATTAGGGATATTTAGAGTTGAATTTGTGACTGTATATTAGGCCTGTTGCATGGAGAATTCAAGAATTGGTTGGATGACTAGACTGGATAGCTTTTTAGGTCCTTTATAACTCTTAGATCCTATGATTAATAACTTTTCATTTTTGTTTCTGAGTCTAACTTGTTTTAAAGGATAAAATTCAGCCATGAGACATGGCTTGTGGTAAAATTAAAGCATGATGAAGAGCATTATATTATTTAACAATGAGAAGCAGGTGTACTAAGTAATACTGCCTTGTATATGTCTGTACTGGCAAAACTAATTAGCAAATGAATGAATCAGGGTTCTGGTTAAATTTTTGCCGCCAGTGTAATGAAATGTGTCTTAAAAGGCAGGTATAAAGATATGTAAAGGAAGGCATCTCTGAGAGGCCATGCATTCGGCCTTAATGCATGAAGTACACAAATGAACCTCCCTTAATCATTCTTTCATAGCTTTCTAACTCTTTGACCTACCCATAATGTTTTGTTTCTTCTATACAATCTGCATTCAGTACTAATCAATTATATTGGCCATGTTCTACAAAAGTCCCTGATAAAATACCATTGGACAATGGATAAATAATATCCATTTAGCCTTATGAATCTATTTCCTCATCCACGAAATGATGCTGTGCCATCTGTCCTACCTATCTTTCAGACTTATGAGATAATGTATATAAACATAGTTTGTAAACAGTTATAAGGCATTATAACTAAGAAAAATTAGAATGATTGATTATAGTCTGAGGTAAAATTTTAACAAAGTGTTGACTGTGCATGGGTCCCATCGGTGAAATTCAAATGATGTTATAAAATTTCAAGTCAATATCTATTCTTGGACATTTATAGATTTAATCACATGGAAATTGTAAACAAAATTCTGGCATTAGATAATAGCTATATAAATATGAATTGACTTTATTGACTTTCTTAATTGTTTTTCCTTGGCTGGAGACATTCCCAATATGAAATCAGTCTATATATACAGAGCCACAGTCCTTATCCACAACTGAAAAAAAATTTTAAAAATCTCTAAAAGTCAACAATATTTTATAATTAATTTTAATGTCAAAACTAACCTAACTCGAATTGGTTCGATAGCAAAACCTAAGAATGTGAGATGCTAATTATTATGTTTATCCCATTTAGTGTGAATAATCATGTTTTACTACAGAAATATTAATGTGTCTGATTATAGGGTGATACCCCAGATCCCAATAGAGGTATTATATAATATAAATTAGATGTCTTTGTATTGCCTTTTTAAAAATTAAAATTAGTGGAGTGACATTGCCTACTAAAATTATATAGGTTTCAAGTGAACAATTTGATGATACATCATCTGTATATTGCATTCCATGTTTACCACCCAAAGTCAAAATTGCCTTTTTAAAATCTGAAATTAAAAAGATATCTAAAAAAAAAAGGTATCTAGTGACATCAGAAGCATGGAAGAGTGAGAGATGTCCCCAGATCTCTCCCCTTGAAATAACAATAGCTGAACATCTAAAACCTAACAAATAATATCCAACTTACACACAAGCACATCTGAGTGAGTGATCTGCACATAAGAGCTACAAGAGGTCAGAACCTCGGGAGTCGGTGGAAGATTGGGAGGAACAAAGAAGCTGCCTCTTACAGCTAGAGCTCTCTGCAGGAGGAGAGGGTGGGGAGAAGTTGTGGCCGGTTCCTTGAACAGCCCTGCCTGCAAGCCTGTGAGCTCCACACAGCAGCATAGCCCAAGGATCAGGAGAGAAAGCAAAGCAAAGTAAGGAAAGCAGAAAAGTAACAGCTGATTATCACTAGCCACAATTGCAAAATGCAAAGCTGAGCCATACTAATCTCCATTCTTTAACACAGAGGGCACGCCTGGCCCCATATCCTCCAAAACTGAACACCATAGACCCCAAGGGAAATTGAGCAAAAGCTACCAAAACTGTCACTAACACTGATGAACTGAGACTGAGGGTAGTGATTGTGACTGAATATAAGAAAAAACATAAGGCATTATTTAGATTCAATGTAGAAATCCACCTAGAAGCCACCTACTGGAACCCAAGAGAAAAACACCTTCTTAGCAACAGGCTAAAGAGAGACTCTTATATGATAAATCTTCCTGGAAAAAAAGGTAAAAGAAAAGCAGAATACACATCCATTAATGCCCAGGAGGAGAAATAGTCCATTAAACACCAGGAACAACCAAGGTGACAAGGCAGCTCAGAAAGAAGGAGAAAAATCTTCAGAAAATAAGCTTAAGACATAGAAATATGTGAGGGACTTGAATGATGGAGAATTTAGGATTGTACTTCTGAAGACTCAGATCAAAAATAATTCAGATCAACAATAACAGGAGTTGAAGAAACAACTAGATCAACAGAATGAGTTTTTTAGGAAAGAGATCGAAAACCTAAAAAAGAACCAAATAGAACTTCTGGAAATGAAGAACACACTAAAACAGATGAAGAATGAAATAACAAGCTTGGGCAATCGAGTCGACCAAAAAGAGGAAAGGATCAGTGATATTGAAGACAAAAATCTAGAAATAATTCAAAAGGAAGAAGAGAGAAACCGAAGAATGAAAAATAACAAAAGAGAAATACAAGAACTAGCTAATACCATCAGGAAAGGCAACATAATAATAATGGGTATTCCAGAAAGAGCAGGGATTAGAGAGCATTTTCAGACAAACAGTTGAGAATTTTCGAAATCTAAAGAATGAACTGGAGCTTGGAATTCAAGAAGTCAACAGACACCCAGTTATCTCAACCGAAAAAAAAAAAACATTCTCTAAGACACATTATATTAAAATTATCAAAAATTAATGACAAAGAAAGAATTCTCTGGGCAATCAGGGAAAACAAGATGGTAACCAATAAAGGAACAATAATTAGAGTATCTTCGGATTTCTCAGCACAAACTTTACAAGCAAGAAATGAGTGGAATCAAATATTCAAATTATTAAATGAAAGGAACTACCAGCCAAGATTAATGTATCCAGCAAAGCTCTCCTTTAGATATGAAGAAGAAATAAAGACCTTTTTAGACATACAAAAATTGAGGGAATTCTCCACTACAAGCCTGCATTACAGGAAATACTGAAAGGGGTCAGCCCATGTAAAACAAAGTAACAACAATGAAAAATACATAACTAGGAGCAAGGTGACTACCAGGTAGATAGAAGCAGAGTAGTGCAATCCTTATTAAGATCAGAGTATTATAAGCTTAAACAATAAGAAAAGAGATGTGCTATTGCAACATAGTAATAAACATTCATCATACGTAGGAACAAATTGAAACAACAATAACAGAAAAGGGGAAGATTCGAAGATCCAAATTCACAAAGGGGAATGGATAAAAGGCACATGCAGAAGAAAATGGACTACTATCCTTTACATATTCTTAATGGTAACCACACACCAATGATTCAGAACTGAAGTATATAACATAAAAGAAGAAGGACCAGAGGGAAAATCCACAAAACCCAACAACAACAACAACAACAAAAACAAACAAAAAAACAGAAATGAAGAGACAAGAAGTAATGGAAACAGTGAACTATCAGAACACAAAAGATAAAATGGCTATAGGAAAATCTCATATTTGAACAATCACCCTAAATGTAAATGGACTGAACTCACTAATAAAAAGGCACAAGGTTGCAAAGTGGATCAAAAAACAGAACCCAACCATATGCTGCCTCTAGAAGACACATCGCAGTACCAAAGACAACTATCGACTCAATGCGAAAGGGTGGAAAATAATATTTCAAGCAAATAGCATTCAGAGAAAAGCGGGAATGACGACTAATATCAGATGATATAGACTTCAAAATAAAAAAAGTAAAGAAAAATAGTGAGGGAGACTTCATAATGATAAAGAGAATCATGCACGAAGAAGACATGACACTTATTAATATCTATGCTCCCAATCAGGGAGCCCCAGAATATGTAAAGCAATTACTAACAGAACTAAAGGGAGAAACAGACCAAAACACTATCATAGTAGGGGACCACAGTACCCCACTGTTGATTATGGACAGATCATCCAAACAAAAAATCAATAATGAAATAACATTCTTTAATATGACATATTACACTAACTGGACATAATTGACATTTAAAGAGCCTTTCATGCCAAAACAGCTGTTTATACATTCTTCTCTATTGCACGTGGAATGTTCTCAAGGACTGACCACACACTGGGACACAGAGATAGCCTCAACAAATATAAGGGGGTTGAAATCATACCAACCATATTCTCTGATCATAATGCTTTGAAGCTAGAGATCAACTGTAAAGAGAACTTGGGGAGAACCACAACTACATGGAGATTAAACAACCTGCTACTGAAGAATGACTAGATCAGAGAAGAAATAAAAAAAGAGATCAAGAAATATATAGAAACAAATGATGATGATAGTACAGCATATCAAAACTTTTGGGACACGTCAAAAGTGGTCATAAGAGGAAAGTTCATATCATTACAGGCCTATCTCCAAAAACAAGAATGAGTCCAAATAAACAACTTAACACTTCATCTTTAAAAAAAACTAGATAAGGTAGAACAAATAACATTCTTTAATAAGAATGAAGCCTAAAGTCAGCAGAAGGAAAGAAATAATCAAAATTAGAGTAGAAATAAATGAAATTGATAACAAAAAAAAATGATAGAAAAAATAAATGCAACAAATTCCTGCTTCTGTGAGAAGGTTAATAAAATTGACAAACCCCTAGCTAGACTCACTGAAGAAAAAAGAGAAAGGAAACAAATAAACGAAATCAGGGATGAAAGAAGGAAAATTATAACAGACACCGCAGAAATAGAAAGGATCATACAAGAATACTATGAAAAAGTGTAGAACACCAAATTGAAAAACCTAGAAAAAATGGACAAGTACTTAGAAAGATATAACCTTCCTAGACTGATTCATAAAGAACTGGAAAATCTAAATAGACTAATCAGCTACCACCTACCAATCACCTACCAAAAAGTAAAAGTCCAGGACTAGATGGCTTCACCAATGAATTCTACCAAACATTCAAAGAATATTTAATACTTATTCTCCTCAAACTCTTTCAAAAAATCAAAGGGGAAGCAATACATCCTAACTCATTTTATGGGGTATATTATATGATACCAAAACCAAGTAAAGATAACACACACACACACACACACACACACACACACACACACACACACACACGAAAACTATAGACCAGTATCTTTCATGAACACATATGCAAAAATACTAAAAATGATACTATCAAACCGAATGCAGCAACATATTAAAAGGCTTATACACCCTGATCAAGTGGGTGTCACCCAGGGGCACAAGGATTGTTCAATATATGCAAATCAATTAATGTGATGCACCATATAAACAAATTTAAAAATAAGAATCATATAAACTTATCTGTAGATGCAGAACAAACCTTTGACAAGATAGAGCATCCATTTATGATCAAAACACATTACAAAATCAGTGTAGAAGGAAAGTACCTTAACATAGTAAACGCCATATACGAAAAACCCTCAGGCAACATTATACTTAATGGTGAAAAACTAAAAACCTTTTCTCAAAGATCAGGAACAAGACAGGGTTGTCCACTATTGTAACTGTTATTCAATATAACATTGGAGGTGCTAGCTAGTGCATTCAGGCAAGAGAAAGATATAAATGATATCCAAATAGGAAATTTCAAAGAAGTCAAACTTTCACTATATTGAAAACCCTAAAGACTCCACAAGAACACTACTAGAAACAATAAGCAAATAGAGTAAAGTTTCTGGATACACAATCAACGTTCAAAAATCCATAGCATTCCTATACTCTAATAATGAAGTATCAGAAAAAGAAGTGGAAAAAATAATTCCTTTTGCAATTACAAAAAACTAAAAAATACCTAGGAATAAATTCAGTGAAACTTGTAAAATACTTATATAAGGAAAACTATAAGACCTTGTTAAAATAAATTGAAGAAGACACAAAGAAACGGAAAGATATTCCATATTCTTGGATTGGAAGAATCAACATAGTTAAAATGGCATTATTTGCTAAAACACCCAAATTGCACACCAGCACGTCTGAGCATGGGATCTGTGCATAAGAACTACCACAGGTTAAACCCCCGGGTGTCAGGCGGTTGACTGGGAGAAATAAAAAAGCTGCCTCCCGAAGCTGCTGGAGCTCCTTGAAGGAGGAGCGGGAGGGATGAATGAGGAGCAAGTTTGTGTAGCGAGTTCCTTGAACATTCCTGCCTGGAATAGCTGTGGCTGAAGGGCCCAGTCATCAGGTCAGAAAGCAGAGAAGTGGGACCAGACCACAGAGGAGCAACAGCTGAGTTTTGCCAGCCCTGGTTGCAAAACGGAGGCTGAGCTGTAGCTCCCAACCCCCAACACAGAGGGCCCCTCCCCCCATACCCTCCAACACCGATCACCCTGGAACCTCAGGTGAATCTGAGCAAACACTGCCGAGACTGCCGCTGACACTGACAGGGACTGAAACTGAGGGTATTGAACGTGATTAAATATCTACAAGAAAATTAAAAAAGCGTTATTAAGACTTTATATAAAGCAAAGATCCAAGAGACTTAGATGCCACCTACTGGAAACCAAAAGAAAAATGCCTTTGCAACAGGTTAAAGAGAGACCTTTATATAATAAATCTTCTTTCTGGAAAAACAGCAGAATATACTTCCATCAATGCCCAGGTGGAGAAACAGTACATTCAACACCATGAACAACCAAGGTGACAAGGTATCTCAGAAAGAAAGAGAAAAATCTCCAGAAAACAAGCTTACAGACATAGAAATATGCGACTTAAATGACAGAGAATTTGGGATAGTACTTCTGGAAAAACTCAGTGATATACAAAACAACTGAAATCAACAATTTCAGGAATTGAAAAAACAACTAGATGAGCAGAGCAAGGAGATTGAAACCCTCAAAAAGAACCAAATAGAACTTCTGGAGATGAAGAGCACACTGCAAGAGTTGAAAAATGAAATAGCAAGCTTGGGAAATAGAGTCAACCAAATGGAGGAAAGGATCAGTGATATCGAAGACAGAAACCTAGAAATAAATCAGAAGGAAGAAGAGAGAAGCCAAAGAATGAAAAATAATGAAAGATAAATTCAAGAACTAGCTGATGCTATCAGGAGAGGAAACATAAGAATAATGGGCATTCTCGAAGGCGAGGAAAAGGAACAGGAATTAGAAAGCATTTTCAGACAAATAGTTGATGAGAATTTCCCAAATCTAAGGAATGAGCTAGCACTTGGAATTCAAGAAGTCAACAGAACACCCAATTATCTCAACCCAAAAAGGCCTTCACCAAGACACATCGTATTAAAATTATCAAAAATCAATAACAAAGAATTCTCAGGGCAGCTAAGGAGGGGAAAAAAAAGTAACATACCAAGATAAAACCATTAGTATATCCTCAGACTTCTCAGCGCAAACATTACAAGCCAGATAGGAATGGAATCAAATATTTAAACTATTAAGTGAAAGGAACTATCAGCCTAGAATAATCTATCCAGCTAAGCTCTCCTTTAGATATGAAGGAAAAATTAAGACTTTTCCAGACATACCAAAATAGAGAGAATTCTCTACTATGAGTCCTGCACTACAGGAAATACTGAAAAGGGTCAGCTCACCTAAAACAAAATTAAAAAAAAAAAAACTTAATTAGGAGTAAAGTGACTATCAGGCAAATAGAAGCAGAGGAGCGCAACCCTCACTAAGAACAGAGCATTATATGCTTAAATAATAAGAAGAGAATTGTTATAACAAGATAGTAATGAATGTTCAGCATACATGGGAACAAATTAAGATAACAATGACTGAAAAGGGGAGGATTCAAAGATCCAAATTCGCAAAGGAATGGAGATAAAGCACATGCAGAAGAAAATGAATGACTGTATATATGTGTGTGTGTGTGTGTGTGTGTGTGTGTGTGTGTGTGTGTGTGTGTGTGTGTGTGTGTAAGCCATTCTTTACATATTCATAATGGTAACCACACGCCAAAGATTCAGAACCGTTGAAATCCACCTGTGAAAGAATGAAACTAGACTGTTGTCTATCACCACATACCTAAATTAACTCAGAATGGATTAAGGACCTAAATATAACACCTGAAACAATAAAACACATAGAAGAAAACATAGGAATTAAGCTCAAGGACCTTGGATTTAAAGAGGATTTTATGAATTTGGCCTCAAAAGCAAGGGAAGTAAAAGCTAAAATAAATGAATGAGACTACATCAAACTACAAAGCTTCTGCTCAGCAAAAGAAACCATCAACGAGGTAAAGAGACAACCATCCAAATGGGAAAATATATTTGCAAGCAACACCTCCAATAAGGGCCTGATATCCAAAATATACAAAGAACTCATACAACTCAATAACAAGAAAAGAAAATGATCCAATCAAAAAATGGACAGAGGACCTGAACAGACACTTGTCTCAAGAAGACATACAAACATCCAACAAATAGATGAAAAGATGGTCAAGATCTCTAGCTATTAGGGAAATGAAAATCAAAACCACAATGAGATACCATATCACACCTGTTAAACCCATATCTGAAAAGTTATTTGCACACCGATGTTCATAGTAGTAGTATTATTCACAGTGACCAGGACATATATGCAACTGAAGTATCCTACAATAGAAGATTGGATAAAGAAGCTGTGGTACATATATACAATAGACTATTACCCTACTATCAAAAGAGATGAAATACTGCCATTTGCAATAACAAGGATGGACCTTGAGATAATCATGTTAAGGGAAATATGCCAGACAGAGTTGAAAACCACATGATATCACCTATATGTGGGATATAAACCTAAAAGCAACAAACAAATTTGACAAATAGAGATTCATGGACATAGACAATAGACTAGTGTTTACCAGAAGGTGAGAGAGAGGGGAGAAGTAGATGGGGTAAAAGGGGTCAAATATGTTGCGACAGAAAGAAATCTAACAATGGGAGATGAACATGCAATGTAAAATATATATGACTTAATGATGAATTGTATACTTGAAACTTACTGGATTTCATTAATACACCATAATAAAAAATTAATTAATAAATAAATAAAAATAAAAAATATCTGCCCTGACACCCTCCAAACATTTCAGATAAGGTACTCTAGTAACATTTACATAGTCCCCATCTTTCTCTGCACTGCCAGTTAATATCTAGATGTTTTAAAAATCAGTAAAGATTACTTGGTATACAACGTAATGTTAGTGTATAAGGACAAAGCTTTATACTGTATCAAAATAACTTTATGTTGTTTAAAGCAATCTAATTTATAACCCAAGATCTTTTGATACTTTCAGTTTGTTTTTTCTCATTTCTTTTGCCAAAGTGATATTAAATAGATATTGATGCCTGGAGTTTTGATATTAAATTTGCTGATGAATGTAATCTTTGAGTTTACTACAATGGGTATCTGTTCTTAGGGAACTGTCAATGTGAATCAGTGAAACAAAATGGCAAACATATATATTAAAACTATGCTGAACTTGCCACTCCAAAATATAGTGTAGCTTTTAAAATATAGCAAGATTTTACTGGTAAAATAAAGTAAAAAATCTGGGGCAAACCCTTCCTTATTCCAATAAGCCCATCAGGAGATAAATGTTAGTGCTCTTTATCTAACTCATAGCTGATGACTAATAGTTTTCATTCAAGATAGATGTCATTGGTCAAGGATGTAGCCATCTATGTACTTCAAATACTGAGACTTTCCAATTACTAGCAGCTTATTCTCAGAAACCCATTCAGGATGCTTTTGCACTGTTTACACCATATTCAAAGTCTGTTACCCTGATTTCTACTCTTCTGGCTCTTCAGAAAACAATTCCTCTAGCACTTTTTCTAGGAGCTCAGTGAAGGAATTAAGTGTTTCACCCTAAAATGTGACAATTTACTCAGCAATTTTAAAGATCAGTTTTGTTTGAAAAAAGGATCTTTAATGATTTTTAAAAATATGCCAAACTGAATCAAAAGAGATATTGCACTATTAATCAGATTGAGTATTGTGACCTTTGGTATGAATTGGGCTGAAATCGGACATTTTGATCTCTAAAGAACTGCTTCATGATAGTTGTCTTTTGACTTCTCTTTTGTCTTTTTGTTCTCCCAAGACTCCTTCTTTCCATCTTTTCCTCACTGTTCTATGTAGTCTTTATTTTGTTATTGCACTGTTTTAAGTTTCTAAATTCTACCAAAACTCCGCCACTACCCTGTGCCTCTGTATCGGAGTTAATCCTGTGCTATTTTAGCTGTTCCTATGCTCATTAATTTATTCGTATAACTTGTTCCTTATTTTTTCATGTGAACCTTGCACACTTCTGATTTTCCTTACATTCCTTTAAAAAAATATATTATGGTGACATAGGTTAACAAAATCCAGCAAGTTTCAGGTGTACAATTTAACAGTAAGGCATATGTATATTGCATTGTGTGTTCACTAACCATAGTTAGATTCCTTTCTGTCACCACATATTTGACCCCTTTTACTTTATTTATCTCCCTTCTCCACCCTCCACCCCACCCTCTGGTAACCACTAGCCGATTGTCCATGTTCATGAGTCTCTGTTTGCCCTGTTCATTAGGTTTATATCCCACATATAAGTGATATCATGTGGTTTTCGACTTTTTCCATGTGGCTTATTTCCCTTAGCATAATTATCTCAAGGTCCATCCTTGTTGTCGGAAATAGCAATATTTCATCTCTTCTTATGGCTGAGTAATTTTCCAAATTGTATATCTGTACCACAGCTTTTTTATCCAATCTTCTATCATAGGACACTTCGGTTGCTTCTATGTTCTGGCCACCGTGAATAATAATACTACTATAAACATCAGTGTGCAAATAACTTTTTGGATATGGGTTTTCAAGTCTTTTGGGTAAATACCCAGTAGAGGGATTGCTGGATCATATGGTAGATCAATTTTTAGTTTTTTGAGGAACTTCCATACTGTTTTCCATAGTGGCTATACCAGTTTATGGTCTTACCATCAGTGTATGAGGGTTCCTTTTTCTCCATATCCTCTACAACACTTTTTATTACTTGTCCAGTTGATGATAGCTATGCTGACGGGTGTGAGATGGTACTTCATTGTGGTTTTAGATTTCATTTCCCTAATAGCTAGCTATGTTGAGCATCTTTTCATATGTTTGTTGGACATTTGTATGTCTTCTTGGGACAAGTGTCTGTTTAGGTCCTCTGCCCATTTTTTGATTGGCTTGTTTGTTATTGTTGTTGTTGTTGTTATTGAGTTGTATGAGTTCTTTGTATATTGTGAATATTAGGCCCTTATCGGAGGCATTGCTTGCAAATATATTTTCCCATTCGGATGGTTTTCTCTTTACATTGTTGATGGTTTGTTTTGCTGTGCAGAAGCCTTTTAGTTTGATGTAGTCCCATTCATTTATTTTTGCTTTTACTTCCCTTGCCTTTGAGGTCACATTAATAAAATCCTCTGTCAGCCAAGGTCCATGAATTTAGTTCCTATGTTTTCTTCTATGCAATTTATTGTTTCAGGTCTTATATTCAGGTTTTTTATCTATTTTGAGTTAATTTTAGTGTTTGGTCATAGACAAGTCTAGTTTCATTCTTTTGCAGGGGGCTTTGCAGTTTTCACAGCACCATTTACTGAGGAGGCTTTCTTTTCTCCACAGTATGTTTTGGTTCCTTTGTCAAAAATTGTTTGCCCATATAAACATGGGTTTACTTCTGTATTCTCGTTTCTGTTCCACTGGTGTGTGTGTCTGTTTTTCTGCCAATACAATGCCGTTTTGATTATTGTCACTTTGTAGTATAATTTGAAGTTGGGCAGAGTGATGCCTCCAGCCTCCTTGTTTTTTCTCAGGATAGCTTTGATGACTCATGGTCTTTTGTGCTTCTATATGAATCTGATGACTTTTTGTCTATTTATTTAAAAAATGCCGATGGAATTTTGATAGGGATTGCATTACAATGTATAATGCTTTAGATAATATGGTCATTTTAACTATGTTGAATCTTCATATCTAAGAACATGAAATATCTTTCCATTTTTTTGTATCTTCTTTGATTTCTTTTAATAGGGTCTTATACTTTTCATCATGTAGGTCCTCTACATGTTTCATTAAATTTATTCCTAGGTATTTTATTCTTTTTGTTGTGATTGCAAAAGGAATTATTTTGTCCACTTCTTTTTCTGATGCTTCATTATTAGAGTATAGGAATGCTATGGATTTTTGAACATTGATTTTGTAACCAGAAACTTTACTGTATTTGCTTATTGTTTCTAGTAGTGTTCTTGTGGAGTCTTTAGGGTTTTCTATATAGAGAATCATGTCATCTGCAAATAGTGACAGTTTGATTTCTTTGTTTCCTATTTGGATGCCTTTTATATCTTTTTCTTGCCTGACTGCACTAGCTAGGACCTCCAATGTTATACTGAATAACAGTTGTGATAACAGACATCCTTGTCTTGTTCCTGATCTTTGAGAAGAGGTTTTTAGTTTTTTATCATTAAGTATAATGTTGCCTGAGGGTTTTTTGTATATGGCGTTTACTATGTTAAGGTACTTTCCTTCTACACTGATTTTGTAATGTGTTTTGATAATAAATAGATGCTGTATCTTGTCGAAGGCTTTTTCTGTATCTACTGATATGATCATAGGATTCTTATTTTTTAATTTCCTTATGTGGCTTATCACATTAATTGATTTACATGTGAACCATCCCTGTGCCTCTGAAATGAAGCCCACTTGATCATGTTATACAATCTTTTTAATATGTTGCTGTATTTGGTTCACTAGTATGTTATTTAGCATTTTTGTATCTGTGTTCATGAGAGATATTGGTCTGTAGTATTCTTTTTTTTTTTTTTTTTGGCATCACTTTTACCAAGTTTTGGTATCAGAGTAATATTGGCCTCATAAAATTAGTTGGGAAATATTGCCTCCTCATCTATGTTTTGAAAGAATTTGAGGAGAATAGGTATTAAATCTTTGAATATTTGGTAGAATTCACTGGTAAAGCCATCCGGACCTGGACTTTTACTTTTTGTTAGGTTTTTGATGATTGTTTTAATTTCCATAGTGCTGATAGGTCTATGATTTTCCAGTTCTTCTTGATTCAGACTAGGAAGGTTGTATATTTTTAAGTACTGGTCCATTTCTTCTCGGTTTGAATTTGGTGTTATATACTTTTTCATACTATTCTTGTATGATTCTTTGTATTTCTGTGATATCAGTTGTAGTTTCCCCTCTTTCATCCCTGATTTTGTTTATTTGTGTTCTTTCTCTTTTTTCTCTACTGAGTCTAGCCAGGGGTTGGCAATTTTAATAACCTTCTCAAAGAACCAACTCTTTGTAACATTTATTTTTTTTCTCTTTTTTTTTTTTGTTGTTGTTCGTTTTAAATTTCATTTATTTCTACTCAAATTTTGATGATTTCTTTCCTTCTGCTGACTTTAGGCTTCATTTGTTCTTCCTTTTCTAGTTTGTTAAGATGAAGCAGTAGGTTGTTTATTTGGCTCATTCTTGCTTTTGGAGATAAGCCTGTAATGATATGAACTTTCCTTTTATGACCGCTTTTGCCTTTTCCCAAAATTTTAATATGTTGTATTATCATTATCATTTGTTTTTATGTATCTCTCGATCACTCTTTATTTCTTCTCTGACCAAGTTATAATTCAGTGGCATGTTCTTTAATCTCCATGTATTTGTGGTCTTCCTGATTTCATTTTGTAGTTGATCTCTAGTTTCAAAGCATTATGATCAGAGAATATGGTTGTTATGATTTTAACTCTCTTATATTTGTTAAGGCTATCTCTGTGTCCCAATGAACACTTTAACAGTAAGGCATATATGTGTTTATAGTGTGTGCTCACCCCCCATAGTTAGATTTCTTTCTGTCACCACATATTTTACCCCCTTTACCCCATCTACTGCCCCACTTCCCCCTCTCCTCTGGTCACTCTCTGTAATGGTGTGAACTTTCCTCTTATTACTGCTTTTGGTGTGTCCCAAATGTTTTGATATGTGTACTATCATTTTCATTTGTTTTCATGTATCTCTTGATTTCTCTTTCTATTTCTTCTCTGGCTCAGTTATTTTTCAAGTTGTTTAATCTCCATGTATTTGTGGTTCTTCCTGCTTCCTTTTTGAAGTTCATCTCTATTTTCAAAGCATTATGGTCAGAGGATATGGTTGGTATGATTTCAGCCTTCTTATTTGTTGAGGCTACCTCTGTGTCCCATTATGTGGTCAATCCTTGAGAATGTTCCATGTGCACTAGAGAAGAATGTATAAGCAGCTCTTTTGGGATGGGAGGCTCTGTAAATGTCAATTATGTCCAGTTGATGTAATGTGTTATTTAAGGATGTTATTTCCTTATTGATTTTCTGTTTGGATTATTTGTCCATAATCGACAGCTGGGTGTTTAAGTCCCCTAGTATGATTGTGTTTTGGTCTGTTACTCTATTTCTGTTAGTAATTGCTTTATATATTTCAGGGCTCCCTGATTGGGAACGTAGATATTAATAAGTGTTATGTCTTCTTGATGTATTATTCCCTTTATTATTATGAAGTGTCCCTCAGTATCTTTCTTTACATTTTTTATTTTGAAGTCTACTTTTTTTTTATATTAGTACCACTACTCCTGCTTTTCTCTGAATGCCATTTGCTTGAAAAATCATTTTCCACCCTTATAATTTGACGCCATATTTTTCTTTGGAACTGAGATATGTCTCCTGGAGGTAGCATATGGTTGGATTTCTTTTTCTTTCTTTCTTTTCTTTTTCTTCCTTTTCTTTTCTTTCTTCTTCTTTCTTTCTTTTCTTCTTTTCTTTCTTTTTTTTCTTTTTCTTTTCTCTTTTTTTCTTTCTTTCTTTTGTTTCTTTTCTTTTTCTTTCTCTTTCTTCTTTCTTCTTTCTTCTTTCTTCTTTCTTCTTTCTTCTTTCTTTTTTCTTGGATCCAATCTGCAACCCTGCTCCTTTATATTGGTTAGTTCAGTCCATTTACATTTAGGGTGATTATTTAAATATGAAGTTTTCTTATAGCCATTTTATCCTTTGCTCTTTTGTTTTGGTGTTTCCATTGCTTTACCATACCTGTGTTTATGTTTTATTTTATTTTATTTTTGTTGGAATTTGTGGATTTTCCCTCTGGTACTTCTTGTTTCATGTTATGTACTTCAGTTCTGAATCTTTGGTGTATATATTATTACCACACATAGGTGAATAGTTATATGTGTACACACACACACACAATAATACACACACACACACACACACACACACACACACACATCAGTCCATTTTCTTTTGTGTGTGCCTTTATTTCCATTCTCATTGTGAATTTGAATCTGAATCCTCCTCTTTTCCAGTTATTATTGTCTCAGTTTGTCCCTATGTATGCTGAACATTCATTAGTATCTTGCTATAGCAAATCTCTTAATAAGGGTTGCATTTCTCTGCTTCTATCTGCCTGCTAGTCACCTTACTCATAGTTATGTATTTTTTTGTCATTTTATTTTAGGTGAGCTGACTCTTTTCAGTATCTCCTGTAATGCCCGCCTTGTAGTGGAGAATTCCTTCAATTTTTGTGTCTAAAGGTGAGCTTTGCTGTATACATTAATCTTAGCTAGTAGTTCCACTCTTTTCCAGCTTGTAAAGTTTGTGGTGAGAAATCTGACGATAATCTAATGGGTTTTCCATTATAGGTTACCATCTTCTTTACCATGGATACACTAAGAATTCTTTCTTTGTCACTAATTTTTGATAATTTTAATATAATATGTCTTGGAAAGGGCCTGTTTTGGGTTGAGATAATTAGATATTCCGTTACGTCCTTGAATTCCAAGCTGTAGCTCATTCCTTAGGTTTGGGAAATTCTCATCAACTATTTATATGAAAATGCTTTCTAATCCCTCCTCCTTTTCCTCCCCTTCAAGAATGCCCATTATTCTTATGTTTCCTCTCATGATGGTATCAGCTCTTGTATTTCTCTTTCATTATTTTTTATTCTTTGGTTTCTCTCTTTTTCCTTCTGATTTTGTCTAGATTTATGTTTTCAGTATCACTAATCCTTTCCTCCATTTGGTTGATGCTATTTGGTCCAAGCTTGCTATTTCATTTTCATCTCTTTCAGTGTATTCATGTCCTGAAGTTCTATTTGGTTCCTTTAGAGTTTTAATCTCCTTGTTAATAAACTCATTCTACTGATCTAGTTGTTTTTTTTTTTCAATTCTTAGAATTGTTGATATGAATTATTTTGTACCTCATTGAGTTTTTTTCAGAAGTACCATCCTGAATTCTCTCTCATTTATGACACTTGCATATTTCTATGTCTTTACACTTATTTGCTGGAAATTTTTCTATTTCTTTCTGAGCTGCCTTGTAACCTTGGTTGTTCATGGTGTTTAATGGACTATTTCTCCACCTGAGCATTAATGGAAGTGTATTCTGCTTTTTTTCTAGAAAGAAGATTTATTATATAAAGATCTCTCATTAGTCTGTTGCTATAATGGTGTTTTTCTTTTGGTTTCCAGTAGGTGGCGTCTAAGCCTCTTAGATCCTTGCTTTATATAAAATCTTAGTAATGCCTTTTCTTCTTATAAATATTGAATCACATTTGCTACCCTCAGTCAGTCCTTGTCAGTGTCAGTTAGCAATAGTTTCAGTAGCATTTGTTTAGATTCCCCTGGGTCTCCTCAGTGTTTGGTCTTGGAGGATATGGGGGAGGTGCCCTGGCTTGGGGGATGGGGCCGGCTCAGTCTCGCATATTGCAACTGCAGCTGGTAATGATCAAGAGTTACTTCTCTGCTGTTCCCACTTCTCTGTTTTCTATCCTTGACCCTGAGCACTACCGCTGCATGGAGCTCACAGCTCTCTCAAGCAGGTCTGTTAGGGGAACCCACTGCACCTTCTCCCCTCCACCTCCTTCTTAATGGAACTTTGGCTGGGAAAGGCAGCTTCTTTGTTTCTCCCAGTGTACTATTGACTCCTGTAGTTATGATCTGTAGTAGCTCCTATGCGCAGATCCCTTGCTCAGATATGCTTGTGTGCAGGTTGGGTATTTTTTGTTGAATTTTAGATGTTCAGCTTATTGTTGTTTCAAGGGGAGAGATCTGGGGATATCTCTCATTCTACCATGTTTCTGACATCTCTTTACATTCTTTTGAGTGAGCATCAAATGAATTAATTAAAGCACTTATACCTGACATGTTTTATCATTATATAATTTTTGTTGGTGTTACCATTTAATTACATGTTTAAAAATTCTACACTCAAAAATATAAATTTAAAATTATATTCAGTATCATATCATGAAATGTCATGTAATTTCTATATTTTTTTCTTTAGAAACTATACAGATATATATATATATATATTGTTTTCAAATTAAGGTCTTATTTAATATTCTCTTTTCTGTATACATGGTTTATTCTCTTGGATGTTTTTCAAAAATTATTTTTTCTTCTTTTGACATATGTTAGAGTGCCAGAAAATTAGTGAGCAGCTATATTATTTCTTCTTCGGCCCTTCCAAATTATACTTTATCCCTTTTACATTTTACTGCAAAATGACCTACATGAGCTATCTAAAATACATCCCATGGATCATTGGCTTTGATAAATAATTTGCTTCTTACATCTATTTCCTTGCCTGTCTTCTCAATTTTGATATATTTTTAAGAACCATCATGAGATGATTTCTGTAAACTGGACATACAATAACAAGACATTATGTTAGGAAGAACTCTTTTAAAATAGATTTATTTTAATTTTTGGTATTTAAAACAATTATCAAGTACTAATCAACCACACTACCTTTTAACTGTTTAAAGAGTTTTAAAGCAGTGTTTGTTTGGAGGATAAAAATTAAACAGATAATATTCCTCCAAAGTCTGTATTTGAAATATAATGACTTAATTTTTATTTGACAGATATACAGTTACGATGAAACAAAAATGTTTGGCTATCTATATACATCTGTATGGATTATCTATCTTTACGATTTTTTTATAGTAAAAGTAACTCGTAGCTAAATATTTCATCTTTAATATGTCCAGTATAGCATTGTTATTTTTTGAGATTTGAGACTCCAAATTGCCCCATATAAATGTCTCATTTGAAAATACTCTTAACTCTAACAGCATTAATGATGCAACAGTAATATTCTTGGTCTCCTGGCAACAGTATCCATGATGTTGTGGCAAGTGAAGTGCAGAGAATGTGGGGAGATCAGTTGATGGGGAACTCTGGAGAGGGAAGTTAGTCTTCAGAGTAGGAGTGCTGTTAAATTGAACAAAGTGTGCTACCAAAAGACACGGTGAGAAATCCTGTAAAAGGGGAGCAGTAATAGATGAGAGACATAATATAACTGATGTGTTAATGTAGTATCAGGAATTATGTTTGTTCACAACTCCAGGGTAAGGAATTACAAAATCCACCAGATTAATTACTAACATATTAACATTTCAATAAATAGGCTGATAGTAAATGATTTTCACAATTTAACTTCAGACATTTCTAAAGTGAAGTATTAAAGTAAAATTCTGTACTTCACTGTTTTTTTTAGCTATCAAGTACATTTAACTATTACATGCCAGCGAAAGTTATAGCCAAGTAATTTAGTATGTTTACATATATATTTTTTCTATAATCCTGAATTTCCTTTCAAGATTTTCTTTCTTCCTATAAAGCACTCATCAGTTACTTCTTTTGTATAGTCTCTAAGTACCTTAAAAGTGAATTCTATGTTATGCTAATAGAACAATTTAATGCAAGTAAAGATTAGAAACTATAATCAGATTAATATATTTGACATTAGTAGTAATAAATTTAGTGGATTTTATTAAGGCAATTCTATTTTAAACTATTCAAAATTCAAGGACTGATTTTTGAATTGTTTCTTCAAAGAATGCTATTCAGCTGTTTCTCTTGTGAGAAGTGGCAGTGGGAGATATGGGAGATAGGAGATATGGGGAAAACATAATATTTCTAGCCAAATAAAGAGCAGAAGGTATTGAAGTGAAGGAGAGAACTCCTCATGATAAAGAGAGTTAAGAAAAAAAGATACTAGGAATATAAGCCTTGTTTCAGAAAAACTGCCTTCCGGGCATGGATTTAAGTTTGTGTTTATGTTGGCAATGGTTGAAGAATTGTGGGAAAAAAAGAGGAGTTATTTATGCCTGTGTGTGTGTGTGTGTGTGTGTGTGTGGTGTGGTGGGGGGTGAGTGGGAGGGTGGGAAATAGGAAAGACACACAGGCCAGACAGTATTTATGGGGGTGAGAGGAAATTGGTTTTCTGTGTGGGAAGGAGGAAAGGTCGTATTATTCCACCAGAAAAAGTTCAGTACTAAAGGAGAAAGGAAAGTAGTGGAGAGATTTCCTGCCTGGGGTAGATGGAACCCATTTGACTCAATACTACAGACCACCTTAAATCGTGTGACAACAGGTTGCCATGGAAATGGTTTGTGCTACCAGGGGGATGAGCCTGGGAGGAAGGGAAGTCTTTGAGTGAGTGGGACTAGAGGGGTGTGTTGGGGAAGTCATTTCAGCACCCAGTTGCCTTTGGACAGCTGCAGCTTAGCAGCCTTGGCAGCTGTTGAAAGTGCTTGCTCTCTGCGTTCTCTCTTTTCTTCTTTAATTTGTTTCTGTCCTTCCTTCTCTCCCTATTCTTTACTTTTAATTTTAATTTATGCATTTATTTTTTTTTCTTTCTGATCACCTCTCCCCTTTTCCTGTGTGCTTACCAGCAGGCTCTTTCCAGAGCTTCACTCTAGCGGCACAACCCCCTCCCTCCCTTCCAGTTGTTCCTTGCCAGGACGGATTCATTCGGAGAGCAGCAGTTGGTAAAGTGAGTTCTTATGGCTGATAAGGTGTGGTGAGGGGAGAGGGGAAGAGACACTGATAGATGATAGATAGATAGATAGATAGATAGATAGATAGATAGGCAGACAGACAGACAGACAGACAGATAGATGATAGGTAGGTAGATAGGTAGGTAGGTAGGTAAGTAGATAGATAGATAGATAGATAGATAGATAGATAGATAGATAGATAGATAGATAGATAGATAGATAGATAAAGCTGAAGCTTTTCCCTGGAGCATTCTAGTGAGTTCTTCCTTTCCTGCATCTGCAGATAGTATTCATGAATCACGTGGAAAATGTATCTTCTGTTAGCTATAATTCTGGAGTTCCTTTCATTCTTTAAAGAATCCTTGATCCAGTGAGTGTTGACAGGCTTATCTACAAAAGGATAAGAGATCCAGAATGACTTGGGAAATGCTTACCTGGTTACTGGGTTTAATGTGAGAGTTATGGCAAGCTGAATAGGTTCCAGTGCAGAGGAGATGGAGCTTTGGTCTCACTAGATAGCTTTAGCTCCCAAATTGCCCAGAAGCCTGTTCAGAGTCTTCTCAGTGATATCTCCACTAAGTCACTCCCTCCAAAGGGAACTAGAGTACTCTGGCCAGCTCTCCTTTTCTGAAGTTGATGGCAGTTTGGAGACGCAGCAACTCTTTGCATTAGGTACATCAGAAGCAAAAGAAGCTTGACTCTGTGGTTGTTGAATTTGCATAGCTATCAACCTCTACCAGTCACTGTAAGGAGTAGAGGGGAAGAGGAAGGAGGTGATACTACTGCTAGCTCTCATACTTCCCACTGTAAGGGATTGATGTGAAACCTGAAAGGATTTGGGAGATGATTTCCTCAGAACAGTACACACTTTTAACACTTAAAAAACAACATCCACAGCAACACACACACACACACACACACAATACACACACACAATAATAAGAAGAAACAAAAAAACAAACAAGAAATTGTATGTATGAAGGTTGGGGCAGAATGGGAGGAAAGTGATAAGATTTCTCTGGAATTAGGGGGTGGGGTTTCATCTGGAGGAAGGCAGTTCCTTTTAAGCTTCTGAGCATGCTTTTAAATCCAGAGCTGTTTCTCTTTGAGACATTTGTGTTCTTTAGGTGTCTGGCATGTTAATTTTAATTGTTCCAGTGCACCTTTCACCTGAGTTTTTCAACTCAAAAATCCTCTTTTAGCATGGTTCTATCCACATATGTATAAAAATTTCACAAACAAGTTATTTACCTATTCATCGATGACAGGAATTCATGTAAATAGTAAGAACACTATTAGAATTGGAAATGGTGCTAATAAGCATAGTATTTGAAAAGAAGTGGTCATAAGTAGAGAGAATGACAGACCAGGCTATGAATAACACTAACATAGAAACCATGTGCCTGCCTTGTGGGTCTGAATAGAAACTAGAAACCTTGAATACTTTCACAATCTTTTGGTACAGGAGAAATTGATGTTTTCCTTTCCCTCCCTCCATTGGGCCAGGCCTAATTCTAATAAACCCAAAAGCATCTCTGAGCACTTTGCCACTCCTAGTAATTGAAAATGAAGTTACTACACATATTTTTAACGTAACTTAAAACATTTTTTAATTAAGGAAATTTAAAAATAAACACATTTTCTGAAGCTTTATAATTATCTAAGGAACATTTGTAAGAAGCTATACATTTGGAAAAAGAACCCACTAATTTCATGAGTAGAATACTGGACAAGTCAATCTTTGCAACTCAAAAAGTTTTGTGAATTGACTTAATTGGAACTGCTTTAGCATCAGTAGTGATATGACTCATTCTTCAAAATGAAATTTTAAAATGACTAATGCTAAAAGTGAATTGATATTGAGAATTCTCTCCCAAATCTTTAAATGCTATAGACTTGTAATATCAACAGTGCATTATGGCATAAGTGATACACTGTTTTGTGATATAAATATTGTTCTAAGATGCAAGAATTGTGGTTAATCATATAAAAAATTATATACACATAATAATGAAAGTTTCACATAAACATTCAAATAGCTTTAACTTCCTATGACTTCCCCATACTTTTTCAAATCTGTTAAAATAGCACACATCAGTATTATAATTCTAAATTCAGCAATACATAAAATAAATACAGATTTTTTATCTATATTAAGAACTTTGGAAATGTACAGCTTCCCTTTTAAATGTTTAAACTTTTTAAATTTAAAACACTCATCCTTTGCCAGAAATTAATATGAAATATATTTTAAGATTGCTTTGTAATTAAATCTTTTGAGTGTAATGGGCTAACAGAAAAGTTCACAAGGAGAAATAGACAAATGCTTTATTATAATAAGCAACTTTTAATCAATATATTTATTTCAAACAGATTACAAGATAGATGCTTATTTAAAACAACTGATAAACACATTGTAATTATGGTACTCATAAAAAGAATGTTATAGGTTGTCCACAGAAGTACTTGTTTTTATAGAGATGAATTTCCTTTAAAATATTTTGCATCTACAATTAGACTCTAAACACAGGATTATTTATATATTTCCTTGTAAACAAAGCCTACTCTGATTTTAGTGAAATAAAGAATTAATGAATCTAATAGAAAAGAAAAATTGGCTATTTAGATTTTTTTTACCTTCCATTTACTTTATATATATTTTTAAAACTTTAGCCATCACATTTTTTTAAAACTTCCACTATTACAAGCATAAATTAGTATGGCATATAGAGAAAGATTCTGCCTCAAGGTATTGTAACTAAGAATCTTCATTCAAAGAAAAATCATACTACATAAAATAAACTTAAGTATATGTTCCTATATTTTCTTACATCTTGCTACTAGTTTCACCTGGCATACAATCTGAAGTAATCTGTGGAGTCATCTCTAGCTCTTTGAAGGGTGATATATTCTGATTTGGTGTTCATTCTAAGCATTGATTTAGGGATATATAGGTAGATATTCAGAAAATATAATTACTGTAGACTCAAGACAGCTGAGATAAATAGGTAAGTTGTTGATGTGTAGACATAACTGCAAAACACCCATGACTTTCAAGGTCCTACCAATATATTGACTGAGAAACAACTTCCACTTTGAATTTGCTTTCTCTGTAATCAGGCAACTAAAGCACTGGAGCCCTCTATTGGTACAAAGATTACTTTTATCCCATTTAAAGCAACTCACTTCTTTGCCTTTCACTACTTTTACTATCTCTGACTGATATCCTTCTGTTTTGGGTTAACATGATAAACAAGCAAGAGAAAAGGTTCCTGCAGTATTGAGAATTAAAAACAAAATCAAACCTGACTATAAGACAATTTGGCTAAAAAAATTATCTTATTTATTCCTACATAGTTATTGCAATACTTTATAATTTATTTTACAGCTACCACTCCACTCCCTAGCAATTATTAAATCAAAAGAATATGGTTTGTGTAACCAATAACTTGATTGACATAACAACTTCATTTTTGAAAGGGAAACAACCAGACAGTAGACATCTTACATTTTTTATCACAGAGCAGACACAAAGCAATGACTATTATAAGAAGAGGGTTCTTTCTGACCCTGCCCAGCTTATGGCTTAAGTAGTTATCCTTATTTTTTTTAACTGTTCTTTCAAATTTAAATGAGTCAAATATCAGTAGGGGTTTTCCCTTAGGTTAATGTAATACTTCACAGAGTGAAAACAATGCAAGATATTTCTGTAAGATTATTATCACTTTTGTCTCATAGATGATATTTTCTTTTTCTTTTTTATTTAGTGCATTATAATGTTAACATTAGCCAGGGTATTGTACTTTCTTATTGAATACAGCATGGAAATATCAAAGTTAATATCATTGGTCATAATATTTTTTTTCTTGATATATAAAATACTACTTTTTTTCTAAAATGGTTATCTCTACTTTTATTTTTTTAATTTTATTACTAGTTTCAAGTATACAGTACATTAGTTAGACATTTATATAGTTTATAAAACAATCACTCTATGTCTGTATTTTTGGGAGTTAGCACAATAAACTTGGTGACTAAACCATAGCTTAAGTAAATGCCATTTCTTCCTTTTTTAATTATATATATTGGGGTGACATTGATTAATTATATAAATTTCAAGTATACAATTCAATAATATGTCATATGTGTATTACATTGTGTGTTCACCACCCAAAGTCAAATCTCCTTCCGTCGCCATATATTTGACCCCCTTTATCCTTTTCTACCTTCTTCCATCCCACTTTCCCTCTGGTAACCACTAAACTGTTGTCTGTGTCTATGAGTTTTTGTTTGACTGGTTTGTTGGTTTCAGTTTTATATCCCACATATGAATGAAATCATATGGTTTCCAACTTTTTATGTCTGACTTATTTCGCTTAGCATGGGAATCTCAAGATCCATTCATGTTGTCACAAATGGCAGTATATAATCTTGTGGCAGACTAATATTCTATTGTATATATGTACCTTATCTTCATTATCCAGTCATCTGTCAAAGGATACTTTGGTATTTCCATGTCTTGGCCACCGTGAATAATGCTTATATGAACATATGGGTCCATAAATCTTTGCAGATAAATGTTTTCAAGTTTTTTGAAATACTGAGAATAGAGACATATGGTAATTCTATTTTTAGTTTTTTGAGGAACCTCCATACTGTGTTCCACAGTAGCTGTACCAATTTACCTCAACATAATACAGGCATAAATTAATAACAATTATTAATAACAATTATATTGATCTTTATCATTTTTTTATTTTTCAATTATAGTTGACATTCAATATTATATTAGTTTCAGGTGTACAGCATAGTGGTTAGACATTTATATAATTTACAGACTGATCCTCCTGACTTGTCTAGTACCCACCCAGCACTATCCATAGTTATTACAGTATTATTGACTATGTTCCTTATACTGTATTTTACATCTCCATGACTATTTTGGAGCTACTAATTTGTACTTCTTAATCCCTTCATCTTTTCATGCAGTCCCCAATCCCCATTCCCATCTGGCAATCACCAGTTTGTTCTCTGTATCTCTGGGTCTCTTTTCATTTTGTTTGTTCATTTATTTTGTTCCTTTGATTCCACACATAAGTGAAATCATATGGTATTTGTCTTTTTTTTCCTGACCAATTTTACTTAGCATAATATCCTCTTGGTTTATCTATGTCATTGCAAATGGTAAGATTTCATTTTTTATGGCTGAGTAATAGTCTGTTGTATATTATATACCACAACTTCTTTATCCAATTGTCTATTAATGGGCATTTAAGTTGTTTTCTCTTCTCATCTATTGTAAATAATGCTGCAGTGAACATAGCTATGTGTATATCTTTTTGAATTAGTGTTTTATTTTCCTTGGATAAATACCAGGAAGTGCAATTGCTGGGTCATAAGGTAGTTCAATTTTTAATTTGTAGAGGAACATTCATGCTATTTTCCATAGTGGCTGCACCAATTTGCAATCCTACCAACAGTGCACTAGAGTTTGCTTTTCTCCACATCCTTGCCAACACTTGTTTGTTGATTAATTGAAGATAGCCATTCTGACAGATGTGTGGTAATATCTCAGTGTGGTTTTAATTTGTATTTTCTTTAATGATCAGAAATGCTGGACATCTTTTCATACGTCCATTGGCCATCTGAAGGTTTTTTTTGGAGAAATATCTACTCAAGTCCTCTGCCTGTTTTTTAATTGGACTGTTTTTTTTGTTTGTTTTGTTTTTTTTTTTTTTTTTTAGTGTTACGTTATATGAGTTCTTTATAAATTTTGGATATTAACCCCTTAGCCGATGTATGATAGTCAAATATGTTCTCCCATTCAGTACGTTGTCTTTTCATTTTGTTGATGGTTTCCTTTGTTGTGCAAAAACTTTTTAGTTCGATATAGTCCCATTTGTTTATTTTTTCTTTTGTTTCCCTTGCCTAAGGAGATATATCAGAAAAAAAAAATAATACTAATAGCAATGTCAGAGAGTTTACTGTCTATGTTTTCTTTTAGGTGTTTTATGGTTTGGGGTCTTACATTAAAGTCTTTAATCCATTTTCAGTTTATTTTTGTATGTGGTGTAAGCAGGTGGTCCAGTTTCATTTTTTGCATACATGTGTCCAGTTTTTCCAGCATCATATATTGAATAGATGTCATTACCCCATTGTACGTTCCTGTCTCTTATGTCATAAATGAATTGGCCATATAAGTGTGGCTTTATTTCTAGGCTCCCTAATCTGTTCTATTGATCTATGTGTCTGTTTTTACACCGTTTTGATTACTATAGCCTTGTAGTATAGTTCGATACCAGGTAGCGTGATACCTCCAACGTTGTTCTTCTTTCTCAAGATTGTTATGGCTATTTCGGATCCTCTATGGTTCTATATAAATTTTTGGATTATTTGTTCTAGTTCTCTGAAAAATGGCATTGGTATTTTGATAGGGATTGCATTGAATCTATAGATTGCTTTGAATAGTGTGAACATTTTAACCATGTTAATTCTTCCTATCCATGAGCATGGTATATGCTTTCATTTATTTGTATCTTCTTTAATTTCTTTGTTTCAATGTCTTATAATTTTCCAAGTACAGATCTTTTACCTCATGGGTTAAATTTATTCCTAGGTATTTTATTGTTTGTGATGCAATTGTAAATGGGATAGTGTTCTTAATTTCTCTTTCTGATAGTTCATCATTGTTTTATAAAAATGCAACCAACTTATGAATATTAATTGCGTATCATGCTACTTTACTGAATTCATGATGGAACTTTTAGGTTATATATAGTATGTCATCGGCAAATAATGGCAGTTTTATCTCTTCCTTTCCAATTTAGAAACCTTTGATTTCTCTTTCATGTCTGATTGTTGTAGCTAGGACTTCCAATAGTATGTTTAAAAGAAGTGATGAAAGTGGACATCATTTTCTTGTTCCTGATCATAAAGAAACACTTTTAGCTTTTCCTCATTGAGTATGGCATTAGCTGTAGGTTTATCATATATGGACTTTATTATGTTGTGGTATATCCCCTCTAGTCTCAGTTTGCAGAGAGTTTTTATCACAAATGAATGTTGTATTTTGTCAAGTGCTTTTTCTTCACCCATTGATATGATCATATGATTTTTAACTTTCATTTTGTTTATGTGGTGTATCATGTAAATTGATTTGTGGATATTGAACCAGGAATAAATTCCACTTGATCATTATGTGTGATTTTTTTAAATATATTGCTGAATTTTATTTGCTAATGTTTTGTTGAAGATATTTGCATCAATGTTCATCAGGGATATTGGCATATAATTTTCTTTTTTTTCAGCTTTATTGAAATGTAATAGACAATTAGTTGCTTGTATTTACATTGTACAATTCAATGTGTTTTTTTTTCAGTTATATGTGACATACAATAATATACCAGTTCCAGTTGTATAGCATAGTGATCAGAGATCCACATAACTCACAAAGCGATCACCCCACTAAAACTAGTACCTCTCTTCCTCCTTACAAATTTATTAAAACATTATTAACCATCTTCCCCATGCTACACACTACATCTCCATGTCTATTCTGCAACTATCCATTTGTACCTCTTAATCCCTTTGCCTTTATTTGCCATCCCTCCCAACCCCCAACCCATCTAGTAGCCCTCAAAATAATCTCTGCATCTATAAGTTTATTTCCGCTTTTGTTGTTATTGTTGTTGATTTTGTTCTTTAGATTCCACATGTACATGAAATAATGTGATATTTGTCTTTCTCCATCCATCCCATTTCCTTCAGCCCAATACCCTCTAGGTACATCAAGGCAATATCTTTTTCTATCCTATTCCTTTTGTTTATGTGTGTCTTTTAATCTGAAGTGAGTCTCTTGTAGGTAGCATATATAGGAGTCTTATTTTCTTATCCATTCGGCACTCTATCTTATGGTTGGAGCACTTAATTCTTTTCCATTTGAGGTACTTGTTAATAGGAATGTAGTTATTACCATTCTTTATCCATATTTTTGATACATGTTCTTTCTCCTTAAAGAAGTCCCTCCAGCATTTCCTGTAATACTGGCTTGGTGGTGATAAATTTCTTTAGCTTATTTTTGTCTGGGAAGCTCTTTATCTGTCCCTTGACTCTAAATGATAGCTTTGTTGGATAAAGTATTTTTAGTTTTAGATCCTGGGTTTTCATCACGTTGACTATTTTGTGACAAGCCCTTCTGTCATGCATAGTTTATTTTGAGAAATCAGCTGCCAGTATTATGGGTGTTCCCTTGTAGGTAACTAACTGTTTTACTCTTGCTGCTTTTAAGATTCTCTCTTTGTATTTAACCTTTGGCGTTTTAATTATGATGTGTCTTGGTGTGGGCCTTTTTGGGTTCCTCTTTCTTGGGACTCTCTGAGCTTCCTGGGGTTGTATGTCTGTCCTTCACCAGGATAGGGAAGTTTTCCATCATTATTTCTTCAAATAGCTCTTCAACTTCTTGTTTCCTTCTGGTACTCCTATGGCATGGATGTTTTTACATTCAATAATGTCCCATAGGCTCCTTAAATTATTATTATAGTCTTGGCTTCTTTTTTCTTGCCATTCTGATTGAGTGTCCTTGGCTTCCCCATATAGGTCATTCTTTATTCGCTCTGTTTATTCTATTTAATATACTTTAAATCTCATTTTTATGTTCTTTTATCTCTTTGTTAAGGTTCTCACTGAGTTCATCTATTCTTCCTCTAAGTTCATTGAGCATTTTTATAACCAGTGTTTTGAACTCTGCATCTGTTGTTAGATTGCTTGACTTCATTATTTTTGGATCTCTGTTCTGTTCTCTCATATGGTTTCCACTTCTTTGTCTTCCCATTTTGGCTCCCTTTTCTGTGTCTGTTTCTGTGTACTAAGAAAAGCTCTTAAGTCTTATTAGAGCGGCTTTGTGTTTTAGGTGTCCAGTGGTAAAGTCCTGAGAGGGGTCCATCTAAGGCGAAGTTTAGCCCCAGCCTGTGCCCCTCCGTGGTCACCTGTTAAAATTTAGCAAACAAACCACAGATGCTGTGCTTATAGTTGCCTCAAGCAGCCATGCCAGAAACTGCAGTCAGCTGCCACCAGCGTGAGTCTAGGCACTGCTCATCAAGGGGCACCTGACTGGCTGATGACACATTTGGATGTGGCTTGGGCAGGGCTGCAAGTTGGGGGAGGTAGAGTTTCAAGGAATCCTCTGGGTGAAGCAACCTTTTTTGTCCAGTTTGATGATGTCTCAGCTATGGTAGCACTGAGTCCACACATTGGGAGGGGGAAGGGCTCAACAGAGGAATAATGGATACCACCAACACTTCTGCTTGGGAGATAGCCTTGCCTCTGCCCCGACTCTGACAACTCAGTGTCCCTGGTGCCCCTTGCACAGCCAGTTGGATGCTGGTGCTCAGAGTGAGCAGGTCCATCACCGTGAACATCCATTCTCGGACATGGCCCCTTTAAGAGACATCTGTCTGCAACTGCTGCTGCTGCTGCGGCCTCTGTCCCACTCAGCTGCTGGGACCAGGCAGCCTCACGTCCTTGCCCTGGCCTACCTTCTGCTGTTGCAGGGTGATTTCTCCCTAGTTGTATGGCTTGTTCATCTAGATCCCAGGCAATTTTCCTTGCTGTTCACTCCTTGTTTCTGTCACAACTTTGATTTGGTCACAAGAGGGATGAACAAAGCCTCTATCATCTTCACCATTTTTTTTTCCAAATTTTAATTTTCTTTTTATTGTAATATCTTGTCCAGTTTTGGAATTGGTAATGGTGGTCTGGTAAAAAGAACTTAGGAGCTTTTCCTTCCCTTGAAATTTTTTGAATAGTTTGAGAATGATAGGTGTTAAATCTTCTTTGAATGATTGGTGAAATTCACCTATGAAGCCACCCAATCCAGGACTTTAGTTTGTTGAGAGTTTTTTGATTACTGATTTGATTTTGTAAGTAGTAATTGGTTGGTTCAAATTTTCTGTTTATTCTTGATTCAGTCTTGGAAGATTGTATGTTTCTAGGAATTTATCCATTTCTTCTAGTTATCCGATTCGTTTGCATATTATTTCTTGTAGTATTTACTTACAATCCTTTGTATTTCCATGGTGTCATTTGTCACTTCTCTTTCATGTCTGATTTTATTTATTTGGGTCCTCTCTCTTCTTTTCTTGATGAGTCTGGTTAAAAGCTTATCCATTTTGTTTATCATTTCACAGTGTCTGGTCTTGGTTTCACGAACTTTTTATAGTATTTTTTTTTTACTCTTTTTGTTTATTTCTGCTCTGATCTTTATTATTTCCTTCTTTCTACTTACTTTGAGCTTCGTTTGCTGTTCTATTTCTAGTTCCTTTAACTGTTAGTTTAGTTTGTTTATTTGAGATTTTTCTTGTTTCTTGAGGTAGGCCTGTATTGCTATAAATTTCCTTCTTAGGACTGCTCTCACTGAGTCATAGGTTTTGGGTGCTTGGATTTTCATTTTCATTTGTCTCAAGTTATCTTTTGATTTCTTCCTTGATCTCTTTGTTAACCCATTCATTGTTTAGTAATGTGTTATTTAGCATCCATGTGTTTATGTTTTTTCAGTTTTATTCTTGTAATTGATTTCTAGTTTCATACCATTGTGGTCAGAGAAGATGCTTGAAATGATTTCAGTCTTCTTAAATTTATTGAGACTTGTTTTTGGCTTAACATGTGGTCTGTCCTAGAAGATGTTCCATGTGCACTTGAGAAGAATGTATATTCTGCTGCTTTGGGGTGAAATGCTCTAAAAATATCAATTATTCATCTGTTCTAGTGTATCATTCAAGGCAACTGTTTTCTTGTTTATTTTCTGTCCAGAAGATCTGACTATTGGTGTCAATGGAGTGTTAAATCCCCTACTATGACTATATTAGTGTTGATCTCTCTCTTTATGTTGGTCAAAAATTGCTTTATATATCTAGGTGCTCCTATGTTGGCTGCATGCATGTTTACTAGAGTTATGTCCTCCTTTTGGATTGTTACCTTTATCTTTATGAAATGTTCTTAGTGTCTTATTATAGCCTTGTTTTAAAGTCTATTTTGTCTGATATAAGTATTGCTACTCCAACATTTTTTTAATCCCATTTGCATGAAATATCTTTTTCCAATTTCTTTCAGTCTCTGTGTGTCTTTTGATCTGAAGTGGGTCTCTTGTAGACAGCATATGTGTAGGTCTTGTTTC
The DNA here is from genome assembly GCF_902729225.1 of Pteropus medius. NCBI lineage: Eukaryota > Metazoa > Chordata > Mammalia > Chiroptera > Pteropodidae > Pteropus > Pteropus medius. Next base: position 2,355,298 of record NW_024340851.1, read on the forward strand.
CTTTTTCATTCAGATACCCTATATCTTTTGATTGCATCATTTAAATCACTTACATTGAAAGTGATTATTGATAGGTACATAATTATTGCCATTTTATTATTTATATTTATATTCTTTCCTCTTCTTCATCTTAAAGAAGTCCCTTTAACATTTCTTGTAAAATTGGTTTGGTGGTGGTGAATTCCTTTAGCTTTTTCCTGTCTGGGAAGCTCCTGTCGAACCTACAATTTTATGATAGTCTTGCTGGGTAGAATATTCTTGGTTGTAGGTTCTTGTTTTTCATCATTTTATTTTATTTTTATTATGGTGACATTGGGTTAATGAAATCCAGTAAGTTTCAGGTGTACAATTCAACAGTAAGGCATATATTATATTGCATTGTGCATTCACTACCCATAGTTAGATTTCTTTCTGTCACCACATAATTGACCTCTTTTACCCCATCTGCCTCCTCTCTCATCCCTCATCACTTTAAATATTTCATACCAATCCCTTCTGGCTTGCCAAGTTTCTGTTAAAAAGTCAGCTGATATTCTTTTGAGAATACTCTTGTAAGTAGTTAGCTGCATTTTTCATGCTGGTTTTAGGAGTCCTGTGTCTCCAACCTTTGGCATTTTAATGTTCATGTGTCTTGATGTGGGTCTGTTTGAGTTCCTCTTGTTTGAGACTCTTGCATGTCTGTTTCCTTCTCCAGGTTAGGGACATTTTCTGTCATCATTTCTTCAAATAAGTTCTCAATCCCTTCCTTGCTCTCTTTCTTTCTTCTTCTGGTAGCCCTATGATGCAATTGTTGGTATGTTTGATGTTGTCCCCGAAGTCTCTTACACTTTCCTCATTTTTTAATTTTTTTTTCTTTTTGCTGTTCTGAGTGTTTTCTGCTACTTTGTATTTCAACTCGCTGATTCATCTCTGCTTCATGTAACCTACTGTTGATTCTTTCTAGTGTATTCTTCATTTCAGTTATTGTATTCTTCATCTCTGTTTTTTTTTTTTATTATGGTTTCTATGTTCTTTTTTATTCTTACTATCACTCTGTTGGAGTTCTCACTGTGATCATCTGTTCTTCCCCTAATTTCATTCAGCATCCTATAACCATTGTTTTGAACTCTGTATCTGGTTGGTTGTTTGCCTCCATTTCATTTAGTTTTTTTTCTGGAGTTTTCTTTTGTTCTTTCATTTGTGACATGTTTCTTTGTTTTCTCATTTTGGCTGCCTCTCTTTGTTTCTATGTATTAGGTAGATTTGTTACATCTCCCAGTCTTGGCCCAAGTGGCTTTATGTAGTAGGTGCCCTGTGTGGCCCTGTAGTACAGTCTCCATCATCACCTGTGCCAGGAGTCCCAGGATTGTCCATTTTAAGAGTTGTCTGTGCTCTCCTGTTATAGTTAAGATTTGGTTGCTGTTAACATATCGGTGAATGAGATTGACTCTCAGGCTCAGTGGCTGTGAGGAGTGGCCATTCCCACAGGGTATGAGCTGCTTTGTGGAGACTGTATCTGTAGGGATCACTCTTTGGGTGTGCAGCTTCTGTGGCTAATCCCTTGATATTCTTTTGTGTTCTGATACCAGCCTCCATGTGTGTTTGTTCTGTAGCCCTTTGGGAGATGCTCCCATGCAGACCGATATCAGATGCTTCCTTTGATCTCCCAAGGCTACCTGCTAGGAGCTACAAAGAGATCCATGGTCTATCTCTAACTGTGCTGGACTTGGAGGCAATTGGGAGCAACCACACTGTGAATCGAGGCCAACCGCCACTAGTACCGATCTTGGAGCAACTTAGCAAAATGTCAAGGGAACCCCAAGCCCTGAGGCTGCCTTCCAACTGCCCATAAGGCTCAGCAGCTGAATGAGCCTTTGGGCGATATGCAAGTTGGTGGGGTGAGGTCCCAAGGAGTCACTCTAGTAAAGGAGAAGATTTCATGAGTCCAACACAGATTCAGATTTGCTGCCATTGCTGAGCCTAAGGCTACTTGCAAAAGTCTCAGATTACTCTGAGGCCAGCTGCTGCCCACCTCAGGCCTGCAGACCCCTGAGATTTGTTCAAGAGACAGTGCAGCTCAGGCTAGGGCTAGTTTTCTACCATCAAACGTTTCTCCCAAAGTGTGCGAGCCAAGCCCTGTTGATTGCTGTCAAATGAGCCTCCTGCCGAGAGCACATCATGGGGCTGGTTTTTGAGCCATGAGATTGCCATGGGCAGTTAGCAAGTTGGGTGAGGAAAGGGTCTCATTCAGTCACTGGATTGTAGCAAGTTGATCTCAACAAGCCAATGCAGATTCAGAATTGGCCCTGTGGTAAGAGGGCTCAACACTGTCAAGATGGTTCCTGCCTGCAGGCTGCACAGGAGGAGGGCCTAACTAAAGGACAATGGCGACTGTCCCTCCAGCCCTCATCCTGAAGCCACAAAACTCAATTATTCTCCATATGTCTTTTTTTGTTTTTATATTTTTATGTTGCACCTCTTGAGCTGCTATCCCTCTGTTAGATTAAGTGTCTGAGAGTAAGTGTCCGAGAGTAAGTGAGCATAGATTAAGTGTCTGAGAGTAAGTGAGTGTATGCTCAGGTCTTTTAAGGGGATGTATGAATTTCCTGGTTTCTTCCTTCTTACCCGGACAGTTGGAATCCCCACTGATTTTAACAGCCAGATTTTGTGGGGACTACACTTCCTGGAACTAGAACACTGGGCTGGGGAGCCTCAGTGTGGGGCTCAGGCCCCTTGCTCCTTCAGGGGGCCCCTGCAGCTGAATATCACTACTGGTACTCAACCACCCTGTGTGAGTTGGGGGCCCACCCATTTTGCTTCACAGTCCCTCCTACCAGTCTCTATGTGGCCTCTTCTTTTTATCCTGTTGTAGATGATATGTTCAGTTAGACTTCAGGTGGTTCTCCAACTTGATTGTTCTATAATTTATTAGAAATTTTAATGCAGTCATGGGAGACAGTGAACACAGTGTTTATCTACCCCACCATCTTGACTAGAACCCCTAACACTTGTTATTACTTTTCTTGTTGACAATAGCGATTCTAACAAGTGTGAGGTGATATCATTGTGGTTTTGATTTGTATTTCCCTAATAGCTAATGAAGTTAATCATCTTTTCATGTGTCTGTTGGCCATTTATAGGTCTTCTTGGGAGAAGTGTCCATTCAGGTTCTCTGCCCATTTTTTTTAATTGGATTGTTTGATTTTTTGGTGTTGAGTTGTATAAGTTCTTCGTATATTTTGGATATTAGCCCCTTATCAAAGGTGTTGTTTGTAAATATCTTCTCCCATTCAGTTGACTGGTGCTTTGTGCTTTGATGGTTTCTTTTGCTGTGCAGAAGCTTTTTAGTTGGATATAGTCCCATTCATTTATTTTTGCTTTTACTTCCTTTGCCTTTGAGGTCAAATTCATAAAATCCTCTCTAACTCCAACGTCGTGAGTTTAGTACCTATGTTTTTTTCCATGCAATTCATTGTTTCATGTCTTATGTTTAGGTCTTTGATCCATTTTGAATTAATTTTGGTGTATGGTGACAAATAGCAGTCTAGTTTCATTCTTTTGCACGTGGTCCTCCAATTTTCTCAGGACCATTTATTGAAGAAGCTTTCTTTTCTCCATTGTATGTTTTTGGCTCCTTTGTTGATGGACCAAAATATATATGTGGGTTTATTTCTGGGTTTTCAATTATGTTACACTGGTCTGTTTGTCTGTTTTCCTGCCAATACCATGCTGTTTTAAATATTGTTACTCTGTAGTATAATTTGAAATCAGACAGTGTGATACCACCAACCTCGTTCTTTTTTCTCAGGATTGATTTGACTATTTGTGGTCTTTTGTGATTCCATATAAATGTGATGATTTTTTGTTCTATTTCTTTAAAAAATGCCATTGGATTTCGATGGGGATTTTATTAAATATGTATACTGCTTTTGGTAATAAGGTCATTTTAAATACGTTGATTCCTCCAATTCAAGAACACGGAATATCTTTCCATTTCTTTGTGTCTTCTTCAATTTTTTTTAATAATATCTTATAGTTTTTAGTGTATAGGTCTCTTTGCAGTCTTTGTTAAGTTTATTCCTAGATATTTTATTGTTTTCGTCCAATTGCAAAAGAAAAAATTTTTTTCATGTATTTTTCTGAATTCTCATTGTTACTATTTAGGAATGCAGTGAATTTTTGGTACATCAATTTTGTATCCTACAACTTTACTGTATTGGTTTATCGTTTCTGAATTTTTTGTGTGTGGAGTGTTTACAGTTTTCTATATAAAGAATAATCTCATCTGCAAAAAATGACAATTTGACTTCTTCATTCCCAGTTTGGATAACTTTTATTTTGTCCTCTTTCCTGATTGCTCTAGCTAGGACTTCCAATACTGTATTAAATAAAAGTGGTTAGAGCGGGCATCCTTGTCCTCTTGATCTTAGAAGTAAATATTTCAGTTTTTCACCATTAAGTATAGTATTAGCTGAGGGTTTGTCATATGTGGCCTTTATTATGCTATGGTTCTTTCCTTCTATACTCACATTATAAAATGTTTTAATTGTAAATGGATGCTGCATCTTATCAAATGTTTTCTCTGCATCTATTGATATGATCACATGATTTTTATCCTTTTATTTACGTGATAGATCACATTGATCAATTTGCATATGTTAAACCATCCTCGTGCTGCTGGAATGAACCCCACTTGATCATGATGTATAATCTTTTAAATGTATTGTTGTATTTGATTTGCTAGTACTTAGTTTACAACTTTTGCATCTGTATTCATCAGAGATATTGGTCTGTCATTTTCTTTTTGTGTGTGTTATGTTTAACAGGTTTGGGTATCAGGTAATGTTTGCCTCATAAAATGATTTAGGAAGTACTGCCTCTTCTATTTTTTTGGAAGAGTTTGAGAACAGATATTAAATCATCTTCGAATGTTTGGTAGAATTCACTAGTGAAGCCATCTTGTCCTGGACTTACTTTTTGGGAGGTTTTTGATGATTGTTTCAGTATCTTTACTGTTGATCAGTCTATTTAGATTTTTCAGTTCTTTGTGATTCATTCTAGGAAGATTATATATTTCTAAAAACTTGTCCATTTCTTCTAGGTTATTGAATTTGTATTTTTGAATGATACTTTCATAGTATTTTTGTATGATACTTTGTATTTCAGTGCTATCTGTCATAACTTCTTTTTAATTTCTGGGTTTTTTTAGGGGGTGAGGTGGTGAGTCTTTTCTCTTTTTTTCTTAGTCTAGCCTGGGGTTTGTCAACTTTATTAACCTTTTCAAAGAACCAGCTCTTTTTGGCATTAATTTTTTCTATTATCTTCTTGTTCTCAATGTTATTTAACTCTGCTCTAATTTTTATTTTTCCTTTCCTTCTACTGACTTTGGGCTTTATTTGTTCTTTTTCTTGTTTTTTTAAGATATAATGTTAGGATGTTTGAGATTTTTCTTGTTTCTTGAAATAGGCCTGTAATGATATGAAATTTCCTCTTATTATTGCTTTTGCTATATCTCAGAACTTTTGATATGTTGTATTTTCATTTTCATTTGCTTCTATTTATCTTTTTATCTCTCCTTTTAATTCTTCTTTGACCCAGTTCTTTAGTAGCATGTTGCTTAATCTCCACATATTTGTGGTTTTCCTGCTTTCTTTTTGCAGTTGCTCTCCAGTTTTGAAGCATTATGATCGGAGAATATGATTGCTATAATTTCAATCATCTTAAATTTGTTAAGGCTAGTTTGTGTCCCAAAATATGGTCTATCCTTGAGAATGTTCCATGTGCACTAAAGAATGTATAACCTGTTCTTTTGGGATGGAAGGTTCTGTAAACATCAATTATGTCCAATTGGTGTTACGTGTCACTTAAGGTTTATATTTTCTTATTGATTTTCTGTTTGGGTGATGTATCGATAGCTGACAGTGGGGTATTTAGGTCCCTTACTAAATGTGTTTTTGTCAATTTCTGCCTTCAGTTCTGTTAGTAATTGTTTTATATATTTCGGTGCTACCTGATTGGGAGTATATATAGGTAAGTGCTGTATCTGTTGGGGGGACTATTTTTTTTTTGTTTTTATATTTTTATGTTTCAATTATTGATGATATATAATATGATATTAGTTTCAAGGGGTATAACACAGTGATTAGACATTTATATAACTTACGAAGTGACCACTCTAATAAATCTAGTACCAATCTGACACCATACACATTTATTACAGTACTACTGACATTAATCCCCACGCTATGTTCTACATCCCCATGACTATTTGGTGACTACCAATTTGTGCCTCTTAATATCCTCCCCATTCACCCATCACCTTACCCGCAATTCTGAGAACCATCAAAATGTATTCTATATCAATGAGCTTGTCTGTTGTTTATCCTGTTTTCTAAATTCCACATATGACATTCATCTTTCTCCTGTCTGACTTAGTCCACTAAGTACAATACCCTCTAGGTCCATCTATGTTGTTGAAGATGGCAAGATTTCATTCTTTTTTTTTTTTTTTTATGGCTGAGGAATAGTCCATTGAATATATATACTACTACTTCTTTATCCATTCATCCATTGATGGACACTCAGGATGCCTCCATATCTTGGCTACCGTAAACAATGCTGCAATGAACATATGGATGCACATGTCCCTTCAAAGTACTATTTTCACTTTCTTTGGATAAATACATAGAAGTGGGATTACTGGGTCCTTCTTTGTCTCTTATTATAGCCTTTGTTTTAAAGTTTATTTTGTCTGGTATAAATATTGCTAACCCAGCTTTTTGTTTGTTTCCATTTTCATGAAACATCGTTTTTCATCCCTTTATTTTCAGTCTGTGTGTGTCTTTTGATCTGAAGATAGTCTCTTAAAGGCAGCATATGCAAGAGTCTTGTTTTCTTAACCATTCAGCCACCCCATCTTTTCATTGGAGCATTTAATCCATTTACATTTAAAGTAATTGTTGATAGATACAAAATTATTGCCATTTTATCATATATATTTTTTATCATTTTTTTTCTTTTATCTTCTTCTTCTTAAAGAAGTCTCGCTAACATTCCCTGTAATACTGGCTTGGTTATGATGAACTCCTTTAGTTTTTATTGTCTGGGAAGCTCTTTATCTGTCCTTTGATTCTAAGTATTAGCTTTGCTGTGTAGAATAATATTAGTTATAGATCATTGCTTCTCATCACTTTGAATATTTTGTGGCATGCAAAGTTTCTGTTGAGAAATCAACTGACAGTCTTATTGGAGCTCCCTTGTAGGTAACTAACTGCTCTTCTCTTGCTACTTTTTAGATTCTCTATATGTCTTTAACCTGCGGCTTTTTAATTATGTTGTATCTTGATATGGGCCTCTTTGAGTTCATCTTGTTTGAGATTCCTAGTCCTTCCTGGGCTTGTCTATTTCCTTCACCAGGTTAGGGAAGTTTTCAGTCATTATTTGTTGAAAAAGTTTTCAATTCTTTACTCTCTCACTTCTCCCTCTGTTACCTCTATGATGAGAATATTGGTACTTGATGCTTGATATTGCCCCAGAGGCCCCTTAAACTATCCCCATATTTTTTTTAATTCTTTTTGTTGTTGTTGCTGTTCTGATTGGGTGTTTTCTGCTACCTTATCTTCTAAATTGCTAATTCGAGTCTCTGCTTCATCTAATCTACTGTTAATTCCTCCTAAGGGAGTCTTCATTTCAGTTAATGTATTCTTCATTTCTGACTGGTTCTTTTTAATGTTTTCTATCTCTCCTTTTATGTTTTATATGTCTTTGTTAAAGTTATCGCTGAGTTCATCTACTCTTCCCCCCAGTTCACTGAGCACCCTTATAAAAAATGTTTTGAACCCTGCATCTAGGTTGCTTTTCTCCATTTTGTTTTTTCTGGAGCTTTGTTCTGTTCTTTCATTTGGAATATGTTTCTTTGTCTTTCCATTTTAGCTGCTTACTTGTGTTTGTTTCTATGTATTAAATAGATCTGCTGTGTCCCTGGGTCTTAGTAGAGTGGCCTTATATAGTAGGTGTGCCGTGGGTCCCCGTGGCACAGTCTTCCCTGGTCAACTGAGCATGGTGCTCCAGGTGTGTTCCTTGTAAGGGTTGTGTGTACCCTCATGTTGTAGTTGAGCCTTTGTTGCTGTTTGCACATCAACAGGTGAGTTTGAACCTCAGGCTGATTATTTGTGAGGATTGTTGGTGAATAGCTGACCATATGGAGCAAGATTCACTTTAGCAGGGCTCTGGTGCCTTCTGTCTGTTCTTTGGGTGTGTCATCCTCAGATGCAGCCATAGGTGTTGCTCTGGCTAGGTCAGAAGCTGGGTCACCAGGTGTGCCAGCCCCAGGGCCTCCTGGGATGGGCCCTGCCACAGGCCAAGTTTATCTGTACCCTGTACCCTGCCTGGGGCCACCTGTCATGAGCCACCAAACAATCTACAGATGGCTGCCACCCACACTGGGCTTCGATGTGCCTCAAGAGGCCAAACCATGAACCAAGGCCGGCTGTTGCTAGTGCTGGGCCTGTGACTGCTCAGCAAGAGGTACGGGGCACGCTGAGGCCAAATGCTTCTTGACTGGGTTTTGTGAACCTTTGAGAGATTTTAGGAAAGTCCTCAGCACGAACCAAAACAGGCTGTTTGTATGGAAAAGCCATTGGAAGCAACTCGGGTAGGCTCGCAAGTTGGATGGGGTGGGGTTTCAGGGAATCACCAGGGCAGGGCAATGGTATTAGCCAGGTTCATGGAGACTTGGATATGGCAGCAGCCTGCCTCTGTATGCTAGGTGAAGGGAGGGCTCAACAAAGAGATAATGGATTCTGCCACCATTTCTGTCTGGGAGAAAACTGTCCTTCCAGCCCTTGTCCTGAAGCCAGACAACTCAAATCTTCCCTTTATGTGCCTGGCACTTTTTAAGCAACTTCCCTAACACTGGTGCTCAGAGGAAGTGAGTCCATCAGTGATTATGTTTGTGTACAGGCCCCTTATGAGGTTCGTCTGCTACTTTAGCCACCCTCCATCTCACTCAGCCACAATCTCTGCTGGTTTTCACAGCCAGAAGTTGTGAGGACTTCTCTTTCTGGCACTGGAACCCTGGTCTGGAGAGCCAGGTGTGGATCTGAGACCCACGGGGGGCTTTTAATAGCTAAGATATCCTTCACAATTCTCAACTGCCACAGTCTGGTATAGGGGCCAGCCTGTTCTACATCTCTACTCCTCCTACCTGTCTCAAGGTGGCCTATTTTGCATGTCCTCTGTTGTAGGGCTTTTGTTCAGTTAGAGATCAGATGACTCCCAATGATGGTTGTTCTGTAGTTTAGTTGTAATTTTGACATGAGAGGAGGCAAGCACAGCATTTACCTACTCTGCCATCTTGGCTGAATTGCTACATGTTGCTTTTAAACATTATCCCATCATACCATTCAGTCAGTTGTGTCTAATACAGACACATGCTATTTGATCTCACTTTAAATTCATGAAAATTAACCTCAATCGTATATTATGATTATCTCATGAACAAAGTTTATAACTTCAAACTAACAATTATTATAGTATTTATATGAATAAAGATAGAGAAAGACCACCATCTTACATCAAAAATTACAATTCTAACAAATTCTTGAGAATATCTGTTTGCATACACCAAATGATCTAACAATTTTGACATAATCGTAGTGGCTTTATTTTACTTATAAATTTAACCTCTATTAGATACATTGATAATTTACTTCCTAGTATTAGTTTGATTTATGTTGAGGCTAAGTCTGTTTTTAATGTTTTCATATGCTTTAGGTATAATGGTGATTTCAAGATGCTAACATTTTCTCTCAATATTTTCCTTGCTTTCTAGCTGACCTCTTGACTTCAAAATGTCTGAAATCAGATTCAGCAATCTCACTTGGGATCAAGTTATAATACTAGATCAGGTGTTAGATGAAGTAGTTCCAATTCATGGAAGGGGGAATTTCCCCACTTTGGAGGTAAAACCAAAATATATAATTCATGTTGTAAAAGATCAACTGATAGAGAAAGGAATTATTGTTAAAGATACCCGATTGAATGGTTCCACAGCAAGTTACATACTTGCAAGCCACAATGGAATCAGCTATAAGGATCTGGATATTATTTTTGGTGTTGAACTACCAAGTGATCAAGAATTTCAGGTTGTTAAGGATGTAGTTCTAGGTTGTCTACTTGACTTTTTACCAAAAGGTGTAAAAAAGGAAAAGATCACCCTAAAGACCATGAAAGAGGCTTATGTGCAGAAGATGGTCAAAATTTGCAATAAGCAAGATCGTTGGAGTCTCATCTCTCTTTCAAATAACACTGGGAAAAACGTGGAGCTAAAATTTGTGAATTCACTCAGACGACAATTTGAATTTAGTGTCGATTCTTTTCAAATTCTCTTGGATCCCATGTTAGACTTCTACAGTGACAAAAATGCTAAGCTAACCCAAGAATCCTATCCTGTTGTGGTAGCTGAAAGCATGTATGGAGACTTCCAAGAAGCAATGACCCATTTGCAATATAAGCTTATATCTACCAGAAAACCTGAAGAGATTAGAGGTGGTGGTCTTCTGAAGTACAGCAACTTGCTAGTTCGTGACTTTAAGCCAGCTTGTGAAGCAGAAATCAAGACCCTGGAACGTTACATGTGTTCTAGATTCTTCATTGATTTTCCTGATGTAGCAGAACAGCAAAAGAAGATTGAATCATACCTCCGCAACCATTTCATAGGTGAAGAAAAGAACAAATATGACTACCTTATGACCTTGCGTGGTGTTGTAAATGAAAGCACCGTTTGCCTCATGCGTCATGAAAGAAGACAGACACTCAATATGATCACTCTTATGGCTTTAAAAGTACTTGGAGAACAGAATATTCTACCCAATACAGACAATGTAACTTGCTTTTATCAACCTGCTCCATACTTTGCTTCTGAGGGAGGGTACCCTTCTTATTATGTATCATCTGGACCACCACCTATTTTCTTTCAGCCATACCACCCACTGCACTTTCATGTGCCAAATGGTATGGTTTAAAAAACAAACACATAACAGAAACTTCGCTTTAATTAAACACCCTTCAAAAGCAAGTTTCCAAATTTCATAAAATTTAAGATCTATTTTTATTTTAATGTAGTTACCAACTATTTCCCATCAATTATAGCTTAAACATCATAGTAAATACAATATCATCGGTGAACCAACAACTGAAAATAATTTTGAAATGTTATTGATTACCTATAATAATTTTCTAATGCAGTGGACCACTTAAAATGATTTTCAAATCTTATTCACTACTTATGACTTTCAAATTTGCTATGACAAATACATTATAGATGCCTCCATCTTTGATTAAAATATAAAAGAACAGACTCGTATTTAAAATCCAGAGGTAAAGACAAGTGCCAACATTTTGTATTCAATCAATTCCTTTGTTACATTCACTTCATTTTTTTTCTAGTGAATGTTACCCTCAATGAATTTTCAATACTTAACAGAAATGCCTAATTTCAAAGACAACAGATGCAGAAGACATTAAAACCCTGGACTTTGCAACATTTATTTTGTTTCTAAATTAAATTGGGTTAGATACAAAATCCTACTATAGAAGAAACACTGAAAAAAATGGTTCTCGAAAACACTGGACATTGGTAATTTATCAATTATCAAGTAAGTTAGTTAATGTGTAAATAAGAAGACTAATATCATCCAGCTCTAAAACCTATACTGTGACAAGTTATATAGGATTTTTTCCCAAAATAAGTTGAAAAGAATGACATGACCGACTCTGAATATGAAAGTTTATCATCATCTGTTAAAAAGAGACTTTAAATGGCCAATAGCAAAAAAACAGGCAGATGTTTTTGCCATGGCATTTATTATTTTTATGACCTACTTGACCAGCATCTTAATATATCTGGATACATCGTTAGTAAGTAAAGATATTTTCTGAAACATTTCTTTTTCATTTTGCCCTTACCAAAGATCAATTTCTAACATGCCACTCAAGTGCCTCTATGTGAGTTTTTACATAACACTAATTTATTCAACAATTATATATGTTCATCAAGTATCTGAATATCTATTTAGTATATCAAATATGCTGCTATAAAATCTAATAGTGGGATTAAACAGTATTTTCATTGCATAATGAAGAAAATAATCCACAACAAATATTATCTAGTATGACAGAAGGGAAGCGGTCCTGAATGAATATAAATAAGACCATCAGAAAACTTCAGTATTTTTACTTGCTTCTGATTTTTTATGAGTTCCATCTCAGTTTTCATTGACTATTCCAAGTTTTCCCATCACAACATCCAGCAGGCATATTTTGAGACTATGTCACTTATATACCATGCTTAATTTGTCTTCTCTGTGTTTCAATATTGGACATAAGAATTACACCAAATATGGCATTTTCAAATAACCAATATTTCTGAGATGTTTTATACCACAGCACCATTGGCTATCAGTATATTTTAATGAATTATATTTAATATATATATATAATGTGTATATATATATATATAAAGTCACACAATGTTGAGACTTTAAAACATGGATTGACCTCCTTGCTTGAGACAAATAAAGAATTAATAAATGCTGTATTAAAGAGAAAATTCAGTAATCTGTTTATATAATGTATTGGCTAAGAATAATTGATCTTTCTCTTTAGTTTTCAGTTCATGAGAGTGCTTGACATAAAATTGAAGGAGTATATACTATATTAACAGTACCAAAAACAATTCTAAAACGTATAGGAAAAGTATTTAAGAATAAAAGATCTATGATAGTAATGAGTCACAGGTAAAAGTTCAGTATTTTTCAGAGTAGAATTTATGCTGAATAGTATAATTCTGAAGCTTTTGGAAACATCTTAACCCCCTGTGCTTCCTTAACTTCTTTGAGAATTTGAACTCTAAAAATCAAATCCCCTATGGTATTCTCCTAACGCTTTAAATCCTGCTGGAAGGATGACCTGCTTCCTCCTGACATTCATGCATATATTTCCATTATAGTAAAAAAGCTTACAATTGGTACGTGAGATATTGTCAAGAGAGATAATCCAAACCTGTTAAATGGGAATGGTATCTCTAAAGAGAAAGGTATAGCTTTATCTCTCATGGCTTTTATTATGTAGATACTATGACTAAATTAGGCTGTCCATTGCTCCCAACCAAACAGAAAAATGTTTATCATCAATAGTGTATGAGTATCTCTCCAGGATTAGCCTAGTTGCCTTGAGCAGCACTATTATCTCATTCTGTATATTAGAATAATAAATGGAAAAGTTTTTCTATAAGGTGAGTACTAGCCTCTTGGCTAAAAATGTTAATAGAAGTTAGTGCAAAATCTGACTCTAGAGCATGTCATCCCATTACAAGAGAGAAATGGTGTCTTTTTGTATTTTATTTTATACAAATCCATGACTGAGTCTTGTTTGGCAATTGCTCCCCTGCCCCTCCACCCAGAAACCTAACCAAAGCCAAAAAAAAAGAAAAATCTTTTTGATATAGTCCTAGCATCCATATCAGTGGGACACATTTGGTGTTAGCTACAGGTACATATTTTTAAACCAAAATATTCTTGCATTTCATAAATATCCACACATTATTATCAAAATTCGACTAGTAGAGTATTTGTAACTTTTAAATTTGGAAATATTCTAATAGTGATTGAAGTCCAGTTTAGTCAAAGAAAGTTGAAAATATGAGTTATCTGGTTTAAATGAGAGATAGCCCAGCTAAATTAAAAACAAAATATCAGAGATAGAACAGTTGTTAACTTCTCAAGAAAATTGGGAAAGCGTCCTGGGCCCAAATTCCATTTTTTAATGTCATCTTAGAAAGTTAATTTTAGGTATTAATAAAGATATCAATATGCAAATACCTAAGATGTGATTAAAACTTTCATTCAGTGGATCTGTTATCTGGAAGTATTCATCCAACTTTAAATATAGAAAGTTAAAGTATACAATTGAGAAAATATTTGAGTTTTAAAGTTTGTAATGCTTTTCAAAATTACACTGACATATAAATACAGCAGTACCATTTATAGAGTATTTTAAAAATAATTTAATGTAAATTAACATTAAAATAGGATTGGGAATATGTGGGACTACAATTTGTTAAACATTATTATGAAGACTGTTTGACAAGGCATAAAACCCAACATTTTAACCTGCTTTGAGATTCATTTGCTTTACCGTTATAAAATAAAACACATTTAATGATGTTTAGCTTTTAATTTAGGTCTGCTGTCCTTTTTTGGGTTTTATTCTATATGTTATAATGTTAAAATTTATACAACACATCTTAGAAATTGTATTGCTGATCTACTGCTCCATTATATGAACACTTTTTCAACATGTATAACTGGAGGTAGCTAATTTGTTGGAACATCAGTGTATTGCTCTTAAGTGTTTTCTTTAAATTTATTAGGGTGACATTTATTAATAAAATTATATAGGTTTCAAGTGTCCAATTCAATAATACATCATCTGTATTCTGCATTGTGTGTTCACCACCCAAAGTCAAATCTCCTTCCATCACCATATATTTCACCCTCTTTACCCTTTTCTACTGCCCACTCCCCCCACCCTTTCCCTCTGGTAACCACCATACTGTTGTCTGTGTCTGAGTTTTTGTTGTCTTATTTGTTGCTTTCGGTTTTATATTACACATATGTGTAAAATCATATGGTTCTCAACCTTTAAAAAGTTAAGTGTTTTCTTAAGGAAACAGTTTTCTCTGAATTTTGTGAGTTTGATTTAAAAAACATTCTTTAGACTACATGCTGTTTGGAAGCTAATTTAACATGTAACAGGCAATCTGTAAGCTCAAAACATCACACTTTCTGTTTGCTTTGATTTAATATGGGGCAGTGTGAAATTATTAATTGTGAAAAATAACTGAGTCTAAGGTAGTGATACATGTATTGCATTAGTTTTGAAACAACAGAAATCCCTTTTTGTTTCGTTGTTGCTCTCAAAGGAGCAACAGAAAGTTTATAGATGAAATTTTTTGTATATGTGCTTTTTATGACCTGTCAAAAAAAAAGAAAAACAACTCTATCCTAGAAAAAGAGTATATATAGATACACCTTTAAGTACCTCAAGGCCAAGAAAATGACCCCTGTAGATGCATAAGTGGCCTTTGTAAAAGAGAAGTGTCTTGAGAAGGGTCCTCTTTGCAAAATTTTCTCTTGCAGCTCCAAATTCAAATGATGGATTTTATAACCCTGTTAAATCAAACTCAAGTAGTTTCATGGTGATTTATGACAATTCACTTGTTATACATTCTAGACTGGTGATAGAATTTGAACCATTCTTTAAAATTCTAACAAGTAGTTCACTTTATCTGATAAAGTGTGACCAAGTCACACTTGGTCTCGGCTCAACTAGAGAATCCAGAAGCCCAAGACTGAATTATTGTTTTAGCATTTGTACAGTTCCAGAGATATCAGTAGGGGAGATCAGTCTCCATAAAAATGATGGTAAATAGTGGTATGAGTGTTCACACTAATATCTTATTCAACAAATTCATTTTTATTATAGGTGAACAACATAAAAAAACTTTCTATATAGAATGTGACTTCAATCCCAAATGGAAAAAGTAATAAAAATGTTATATCAATTAAAAAAGGAATTCCCGTATATGTATACTTATCACTTCTAAAATGTTTCTTTAAATTAAAAACTGTATTAGATAGCCATTGATGTTTAAAATTTATGTTTTAAAAGGTTTATTTTATAAATTTTCACTTCCCCAAGTAAAATTAATCAACCCAATATATTAGTGGATATTTAAATAAAGATAATTGATAATAATGTTTTTTAAGCCTTACATGTGAATTCCATGAACAAAAGGATTTCTACATAATTTTATTTTCTTTATGGTTTTGGGAATTTTATTAGAGTAGCTTTGGGATACTTAGGATTACATGCCTTCAAAAAGCATTGTTTGCTCAGGCAGTGAACTCCAAATAACAATTGTCTTATTGCAACTCCTTTAGATTATTATCAGACAAAATGCATTCAGATAATGTCAGCTAGTTTAAAAAATGTAAATTATAACAGTTATTAAGGTTAAAAATCTACTTCTTTTAAGAACACCTAAATATATCTTTAAAGTGAAAGGCATCATCTTTTAGGTAAATAGTATATATACTGAAACAGAAACCATGCCAGGGAGGTTATCTGCTTTAGAAGTGTAGAGAACTATATTTAATATGCTGTCAATAGATTTATATGAAATTCAGTGCCTGTTTACTAGGTCAAGGAGAGTACCTCGTAGAAAGGGCAATCAGATTGTAATCCTGACAGTTTACAAAAAGGGGCACCCGTACTTCATTTTCCTGAAGAGCAAGTTTTTAATTCCTCCTCTTTTTCTTCCATTTTTTTCTCATTTATGAAAATGATACCTCTCTGTATTCACAGTGATAAGATACAAGAAAGAAATAAAGTCTAAGGGCAAATTATTATAGCTTATATTACCAAAAGATAAAATAACACTGTTACAAGTTTAGTTCCTAGTGAAAGAGTCTGGAAATGTTAGAATTATTGACTCAGGATAGTGATCATAGATGGCCCCATTCTAGAGAATAAAGCTTTCAGGTATGCATTGGGGAGAATCTAATTTTAGGACCTCTGATTTTTCAAAATTTAACAAGGATACACTAACAACACTTTAATTCAAAGGCCATGATTCTAGAGATAAACATTCACTTTTCAGTTCTTTAAGAACTCTGGAATTCTAGGCAACTAAATATGAAATCACTTACATGGCTTATTGTATAATTCAGAGTTCAATTGGTATAAATAATAAACTGACTTTTTTTTTTACTAAGAAATAGTCAAAATCATTTAAGCATTGTTATGCACTTTTGTATAATTGGAAATTTTTTAAAGTTGCATAAGTTGCATTTCAGTTTCGGTATATATAAAACTAAAACTTTTTTAAGAAACAAAAGCCACGTATCAATTTAGATTGATATATAAAATTATATGTCAAGTATACAAACTTACAAAAAATTTTAATTCCTATAGAATTAATGTCACATTAAAATAAACTATTAATCGATGATTCACCATTAATTATAATGCAATGTCACATTTATTGAAAAATTTCAGTATATTTTATGTATTTCAGTCAAAATCTTAAGTGTTTTCCAATAAGTATTGGAAATAACCTGGTGGATTATCTGGATTCTTCAGATCTCAATCCATTATAATTGTATAATACATCCCATGGCTTTTTTTTTTTCTATTCGTCTATTTTTTTTAAGTTCCCAATTTATAAATGAGTAATGCTAAAACATAAGGTGACATAGAAAACTCTTAACTGATCTTTAAATAAAGATATTCTGCTATTTTAAAACAAATCCCTTATAATGGAAAAAATATATCTACTTATATCCATACACTGCTACTAGATTTTTAGTTAAAAAGCAGTTCTTTTTGATAGCTTGCGGCTAATTGTTTCATATCACACAGTCCCTATTTAGATTGAGTGAAATCAGTAATTTCCTTCTAGTTTGAAAAGTGTGAACAACTAGAAAGTTCTTTCTTTAAAGTCCTTTTGTATGTTAAGTGAAATTCTTAACATGCAAAACAAAGAATTAAGGCAATTATCCAGATAATTCAGGCCAGAAACATGTCACTAACGAATGAGGAAAAGCGTACCTAAATTATTTATGGTCCAAGTCACTGAATAACTGCCTTTCTCCCATATAGACCAGACCAAAAATAACTATTGGGTATGAGAAAAGTCCTGCAATACTATTTTACTAGATGTGAACAATTCAGTGGAAATTTAATTTAGAAGATCTGACTTCAAAGCTTAGCAAAGAATTAAATCCATAAACTTTTATCTTAAAAATGTGTTTCAAGTTTTAATTAATTCAAATCCAATTGTTTAGCATTAAAGAAAATGTCAGTGAAAGGAATTATATTCACTGAGTGGGAAATGAAATAGAAACATCTAAATAGTTGTCCTGCATCCAGTAAAATTGCTGATATGATTTCCTACACTAACTCAAGTAGACAGATCTACATTTTAGCATTAAGCAATTCAGCATTTTAGGAAAGCAGTAAATATAAATATAGCTTTATAAATGTTTTAGGTGCCTTTTTAGCCTCATAGTTCACATCACCAATCTTTTACTATAAAAATTTTGAAGTGTTCTTAAGAACTGTGTATCTGTGAATGAAAACTTTAAGTGTATTAATGGAGTATCTAACATGACTGAAATGTCCAGAGTTGAGTAAAATATGTATCTTGGCTTTAATGTTGACTATATGTTAAAACAGATCAGTTTTGTTTTTTTTGTTTGTTTGTTTGTTTGTTTTTACCATGTCATTGCTCATTATATAACTCTGAGACATGTATGTACTATTTTGGCAAATGAATTATACGGTTGACAAAAAAAATAATGTTATCTGAACAGTTCAGGGTCTTTTGGGTAGAAACTTTTTAAATGGATTATAATTGTACTCATTATTTATCTAATAGCTCATATGTTTTTCATTTGCTTTGTCTTGTGTTTTTTGCATTGTGTGGAGAAAGCACTACAGAAATTCCGTTATTACATTAAATTAGTTTTTGAAATAAAATCACTGTGAAACATGCACCATAGTGCCAACTGCAAAATGGATAAATACTTATTATTTCAAATACCACCAAATTAATTGTTTAATTGATTAATCTCAGGAACTTTACCCTGAGATTTATACAGAATCCCCATTGATAATCAATGGGAAGAAACTGACCTTCAGTATAATATGGCTTTTTATAATTGACTTTTACCATTTATAATATATATTAACCAACAGATAACCCTATTCACATAGCCTAATTATATAAATAGTTTGTATTCATTTATTTCTCAAATTTCATTTGATTTTACATTGGTAAAATTTTCTTGTTTATCTTCTCCTCCCTCTCAAATAAATGGTGCCTACAATACATTGGATAAGAACATATTCAGTGATGAAATAAATAAAATGGCAGTATCACTAAAGGAAATGAGTTAAAATGACATGACATTGTATTGAATCCCCCCCCACACACACACACATACACACAAACACCATACAGTTCACAGAGCCCCATAACATCTCTACTTAGGTCTGTGTATACTGACCACATATTCAAGCAATGATGTTACGTGATCACTCTATGGTTACAATAAAGCGTTTAATTAGGAGAATAAAGAACTATGGTAAAAGTGATCAGGGAGATAAAACACTCAATATGGTTTCCTTGGAGTTTCTACAGCTTTAGCAACAGCCTAGCAACTTTGTACAGGATTAAGTATATGAAATACAGAGCAATGTATCAGTAAATACCATTATGATAAAGATAGCATATTTGCTCTACATAATGTAAATTATTAGGTTACTAAAGCTTAAAGTAAAATGGATGATTACAATAAAAAAGCAAAATGAACCACTGACACAATGAACAAAATTTTTTAATCTTATAATATGCAAGGATAAATTGTGCCTTGCCTGGTACTTTAAACTTTACCAGAAACCATAGATATTATCCACTTATATAAAATAGCCAGCTTTAAATTTATAAACAAATGGTAAACAACAAATGCAAGCTAAAAAAAAAATCTGTTTCACAATGTTTTCCTTGTAATGTGCCAGTTAAATCATGGATGATATATAAAAAAGGGCACCATTATATTTATATGGTATATTTTATCAAGCACTGTAACATTGTTTCATTACTAAGTATTAGTAGCAATGAAATTCACTTACATTGGGGTCCCTGACAATGATGCCATTAAGGTATTTGCACGTTACAAAATTTCTTATTATATTTAGTGATTGCTGAAGGAGCCAAAGGCAGTGTGTGAATTGGGTGAAGCGGGATTTCAGGGACTCTCCAGGGTGGGATGAACAGTGTTCACCAGCTTCATGCAGATTCAGAATTGGTGCCTGCCTGCCCCTGCAGGCTGTGTAGGGGAAGGGCTCAACACATGGACGATGGTGGCACTAACTCTGAAGCCATACAAATCAGACATATCCCCATATGTCCCTGGCACCTTTTGAGCTGCTATCCCTTCACTGGAGCTCAGGGTTAGTGCCTGTGAGCGAGCGAGTCTGTGCAAGGGCCCCTTAAGAGGATGCCTGGGTTTTCAGCAGTCTTTAATAACACTAGGATGGGACAGAATCTCCACTGATCTTCACAGGCTGCTTTTATGGGGACCACTCTTCCTGGAATTGCATCTCTGGGCTGGGAGCTGGGTGTGGTGCTGGGACCCCTGGATTCTTGATGGAGACCTCTAAACTGAGATATCCCTCCCAACTCTCATCTGTCACACATGGGCATGAGAACAGCCTGATTCAAGTCTCTGCCTTTCTAACCGGTCTCAATGTGGTCTCTTCTTTATAGCCTTGGTTATAGGAGTTCCATTCAGCTAGTCTTCCAGTGGTTCTCCAGGTTGATTTTTCTGTAATCTTAATGTGGTTATGAACAGAGGTGAGCACAACACTAACCTGTTCCACCATCTTGACTGGATCTTACATTTGTTAACACTTGTTTTGTGACCTACATATGATGTATCCTTGAGAATATTTTCTATGCATTTGAAAATGTGTATTCTTCTGCTGTTGAATGAAATGTTTTGTATATATCTGTTTGGTCCATTTGGCCTAAAATATAGTTAAAGTCTATTATTTCCTAATTGATTGTCAGTCTGGATGATTTTGTTGAAAGCGGGTTATAGAAATCCCCTACTATTGTATTGTCTATTTTCCCTTTCAAATCTGTTCATAATTGTTTAATATATTTAGGTACTCTAATATTGGTTTCATATATATTTCCAATTGATATATCTTCTTGAGGAATTGACCGCTTTATTATTATGTAAAGACATTCTTTGTCTGTTATTACAGCTTTTGACTTAAGTCTATTTTGTCTGATATAAGTATTGCTACCCGTGATCTCTTTGGTTTTCAGCTTGCATGGAGTAGCTTTTTCTAAGGACACTTTCAGCTTTTCAGTATCCTTATAACTGAAGTAAGTCTCTTGTATGCAGCGGACAGCTCGCTCTTGTTTTATCCATTCAATCACTCCATAAATTCGAATTAGAGAATTTAATCATTTAATTTATAGAACTTATTGAAAAGTAAGAACATACTATCAGCAATTTCTTATTTTTTATGATTATTTTGTATCTTCACTGTTTCTACCTCTCTGTCTTTGTGAATTGATGTTATTTTGTAGTTGATAGCTTTGATTATTTTCTCTTTATCATTTGTATAGCTACTATAAGTTTTGCCTTGGGATTACCATGTGGCTTTTATAATGCATCTTACTGTTATAAGTCTACTTTTAGCTGAGAACAAATTAATTTCACCTGCGTAAAAAAGTTCTAAAATTTCACTGGCCCTCCCCTGTATTTTATGTTGTTGGTATTTCAATTGAAATATTTTATATTGTTTATTCATTAACAAAATACCATAGCTATAATTATTTTTGTTGTTGTTTATTTATTTATTATGGTGACATTGGTTAACGAAATCCGGTAAGTTTCATATGTACATTGTAACGCTAAGGCATATGTATATTTACATTGTGTGTTCACCTCCCATAGTTAGAATTATTTCTGTCACCATATATTTGACCCTCTTTACCCTGTCTACCTCACCCCTATCACACCCTCTTCCCTCTGGTAACCACAAGTCTATTGTCCATATCCATGAGTCTCTGTTTGTTTGTCCTATTCCTTTGTTACTTTTAGCTTTATACCCCACATATAAGTGATACCATGTGGTTTTCAACTTTTTCTGTCTGGCTTATTTCGCTTAGCATGATTATCTCAAGGTCCATCCATGTTGTCGCAAATGGCAGTATTTCATCTTTTCTTATGGCTGAGTAATATTCCATTGTATATATGTACCACACATTATCCAATCACCTGTCATAGGACACTTCGGTTGCTTCCACGTCCTGGCCACCGTAAATAATGCTATGTCGGTGTGAAAATATCTTTTTGGATATGAGTTTTCAAGCCTTTGGGGTAAATACCCAGTAGAGGAATTACTGAATCATATGGTAGATCAATTCTTAGTTTTTTGAGGAACTTCTATACTGTTTTCCATAGTAGCTGTACCAATTTGCAGTCCCACCAGCAGTGTATAAGGGTTCCTTTTTCTCTGCATCCTCTCCGACATTTGTTATTACATGTCCTGTTGATGATAGATATTCTAACAGGTGTGAGATGGCATCTCATTGTGGTTTTGAGTTGCATTTCCCTAACAGCTAGCGATGTTGAGCATCTTTTCATATGTTGGTTGGCCATTTGTATGTCCTCTAGGGATAAGTGTCTGTTCAGATCCTCTGCATATTTTTTGATTGGATCGTTTTTTTGCTATTGTTGTTGCTATTGGGTTGTATGATTCTTTGTATATTTTGGATATTAGGCCCTTATTGGAGGTGTTGCTTACAAATATATTTTCCCATTTGGATGGTTGTCTCTTTACCTTGTTGATGGTTTCTTTTGCTAAGCAGAAGCTTTTTTAGTTTGATGTAGTCTGATTCATTTATTTTTGCTTTTAATTCCCTTGCCTTTGAGGTC
>NW_024340851.1:2378616-2410490 GCF_902729225.1 Pteropus medius
ACTTCATTATCAGAATATAGAAACACTATGGATTTTTGAACATTGATTTTGTATCCAGAAACTTTACTGTATTTGCTTATTGTTTCTAGTAGTGTTCTTGTGGAGTCTTGAGGGTTTTCTATATAGAGAATCATGTCATCTGCAAATAGTAACAGTTTAACTTTTTCATTTCCTGTTTAGATGCCTTTTATATCTTACTCTTGTCTGATTGCACTTGCTAGGACCTCCAATGTTATATTGAATAAGAGTGGTGATAGTGGACACCCTTGCTTCGTTCCTGATCTTAGAGGGAAGGATTTTAGTTTTTCACCTTTATATACAATGTTGGCTGAGTGTTGGTTGTATACGGCGTTTACTATGTTCAGGTACTTTCTTTGCATACCAATTTTGTTAAGTGTTTTGATCATACATGGATGCTGTATCTTGTCGAAGGCTTTTTCTGCATCTATTGGTATGATCATAGGATTCTTATTTTTTAATTCGTTTATGTGGTGTATCACGTTAATCAAATTATGTATGTTTAACCATCCCTGTATCTCTGGGACAGAGCTAATTTGATTGTGATGTATAATCCTTTTAATATGTTGTTGTATTCCCTTCACTAGTATCTTATCTAGGATTTTTGCATTTGTATTCATGAGAGATATTGGTCTGTAGTTTGTGTGTGTGTGTGGTATCTTTACCAGGTTTTGGTATCAGAGTAATATTGGCCTCATAAAATGAGTTAGGAAGTATTGTCTCTTCTTTGATTTTTTGGAAGAGTTTGAGGAGAATAGGTATTAAATCTTTGAATGTTTGGTAGAATTCACTGGTGAAAGCATCTGCTCCTGGACTTTTACTTTTTGCTAGGTTTTTGACAATTGTCTCAATTTCCATACTGCTGATCGGTCTATTTTGATTTTCCAGTTCTTCTTGATTCGGTCTAGGAAAATTGTATTTTTCTAAGTACTGGTCCATTTCTTCTAGGTTATTAAATTTAGTGTTATATACTTTTTCATAGTATTTTTGTATGAGCCTTTATATTTCTGCGATTTCTTTCATTATGTCCCCTCTTTCATCTCTGATTTTGTTTATTTGTGTCCTTTCTCTTTTTTCTTTAGTCTAGCCAGGGGTGTGTCAATTTTATTAACCTTCTCAAAGAACCAGCTCTTTGTTGCATTTATTTTTTTCTATTTTTTTGTTGTTGTTTTCAATTTTATTTATTTATGCTCTAATTTTGATTATTTCTTTTCTTCTAACTTCAGACTTCATTCGTTCTTCCTTTTCTAGTTTTTTAATATGAAGTGTTAGGTTGTTTATTTAGGCTCGTTCTTGTTTTTGGAGGAAGGCCTGTAATGATATGAACTTTCCTCTTATGACCACTTTTGCCATGTTCCAAAAGTTTTCATATGTTGTACTATCATTATCATTCATTTCTATGTATTTCTTGATTTCTCTTCTTATATCTTCTCTGATCCAGTTATTCTTCAGTAACATGTTGTTTAATCTCCATGTATTTGTGGTTCTTCCTGATTTCTTTTTCCAGTTGATCTGTAGTTTCAAAGCACTATGATCACAGAATATGGTTGGTATGATTTTCACCCTCTAATATTTGTTGAGAACATCTCTGTGTCCCAGTATGTTGTTGATCCTTGAGAATGTTCCATGTGCACTAGAGAAGAATGTATAAGCAAATGTTTTGGGATGGAAGGCTCTGTAAATGTCAATTATGTCCAATTGGTCTAATGTGTCATTTAAGGATGTTATTTCCTTATTGATTTTCTGTTTGGATGATCTGTCCATATCCGACAGTGGGGTATTTAGTCCCCCTACTACGATAGTGTTTTGATCTGTTTCTCCTTTTAGTTCTGCTAGTAATTGCTTTATATATTTTGGGACTCCCTGATTGGGAACATAGATATTAATAAGTGTTATGTCTTGGTACATGATTCCCTTTATTATTATGAAGTGTCCCTCAGTATCTTTCTTCACTTTTTTTTTTATTTGGAAGTCTATTTCATCTGATATTAGTACCGCTACTCTCACTTTTCTCTGAATATCATTTGCTTGAAATATAATTTTCCACCCTTTTACTTTGAGTCTATACTTGTATTTGGAGCTGAAATGTGTTTGGGTTTTGTTTGTGTTCCATTCTACAACTCTATGCCTTTTTATTGGTGAGTTTAGTCGATTAACATTTAGGGTGATTTAGGGTGGTTATTGATATATGAGGTCTTCTTATAGTCATTTTATTTTCTGCTCTCTGGTAGCGCGGTGTTTCCCTTGCTTCTTTGTCCTTGTATTTCTATTTTCTTTATTTTAGTTGGCTCTTGTGGGTTTTCCCTCTGGTTCTTCTTGTTTTATGTTATATACTTCAATTCTAAATCTTTGGTGTGTGGTTACCATTACAAATATTTGCCTGATAGTCATCTTACTCTTAATTATGGTTTTTATTTATTTATTTATTTATTTTGGTCATTTCGTTTTAGGTGAACTGACCCCTTTCAATATTTCCTGTAATGCAAGCCTTGTAGTGGAGAATTCCAATTTCTGTATGTCTAGAAATGTCTTTATTTCTTCTTCATATCTATGGGAGAGCTTAGCTGTAGACATTATTCAGGGCTCCTAGTTCCTTTCACTTAATATTTAAATATTTGATTCCACTCCTTTCTGGCTTGTAAGGTCTGTGCTGAGGACCCCGACAATAATCTAAAGAGTTTTCCTTTAAAAGTTACTGTCTTCTTCTCCCTGGATGCCCTGAGAATTCTTTCTTTGTTGTTGATTTTTGAAAATTTTAATGCAATGTGTCTTGGTGAAGGCCTTTAAGGTTGAGATAATTGGGTGTTCTGTTGACTTCTTGAATTCTAAGTTCCAGCTCATTCCTTAGATTTGGGAAATTTTCTTCATCTATTTGTCTGAAAATGCTTTCTAGTTCCTGCCCCTTTTTCTCGCCTTTGGTAATGTCCATTATTCTTAAGTTTCTTCTCCTGATGGTATAAGCTAGTTCGTTTATTTCTTTTTCATTATTTTTCATTCTTCGGTTTCTCTCTTCTTCCTTCTGATTTATGTCTAATTTCTGTCTCCATATCACTGATCTTTTTCTTCATTTGGTTGACTCTATTTTTCAATTCTTGCAGTGTGTTCTTAATCTTCAGAAGATCTATTCTGTTCTTTTTGAGGTTTTCAATCTCCTTGCTCTGCTCATCTAGTTGTTTTTTCAGTTCCTGAAATTATTGATATGTCTCATTTTGGAACTCACCGAGTTTTTTCAGAAGTACCATCCTGAACTCTCTGTCATTTAAGTTGCATATTTCTTTGTCTGTAAGCTTATTTTTTGGAGATTTTTCTTTTTCTTTCTGAGATGCCTTGTCACCTTTGTTGTTCATGGTGTTTAATGGACTATTTTCCCACCTGGGCATTAATGGAAATGTATTCTGCTTTTTTTCCAGAAAGAAGATTTATTATATAAAGCCCCTTCTTTAGCCTTTTGCAAAGAAGGTGCTTTTCTTTTGGTTTCCAGTAGGAGGCATCTAAGCCTCTTGCATCCTTGCTTAACATAAAGCCTTAATATTGCCTTTTTATTTTCTTGTAGATCTTTAATCACTCTTGCTACCCGCAGTCTCAGTCCCTGTCAGTGTTAGCGACAGTTTCAGAAGCATTTGCTGAGATTCCCCTGAGGCTCCCCAGTGTTCGGTCTCGAAGGATATGGGGTGAGGGGCCCTCTGGGTTGGGGGTTGGGGCCTGCAGTTCAGCCTTCGTTTTGCAACTGTGGCGGTAAAAATCCGCTTTCTGCCCTGATGACTAGCACCTGCTGCTGGCCAGGTGGAGCTCACAACTCTCCCTGGCAGAGCTGTTCAGAGAACTCGCCGCACCTTCTCCCCTCCCCCTTCTCCTGTAGGGAGCTCTGGCAGCTGCCAGAGGCAGCTTCTTTATTTCTCCCAGTCCACCACCCAACATGTAGGGTTCTGATCTGTGGTAGCTCTTATGTATAGATCCCAGCTCAGGCATGCTGGTGTGCAGTTTGGGTGTTTTTCATTGTTGTTGAGTTTTAGATGTTCAGCTTGTTGTTTCAAGGGGAGAGATCTGGGGACATCTCTCACTCTGTGTTTCTCCAAACTATCCTAGTTATTTTTTAATTTATTTTTAAAATTAGTTTCAAGTATACAGTACATTTGTTAGACTTCTATATAGTTCATGAAATGATCCCCCCAATTGCTCCCTCCCTCCCCTGACCCTCCACTTAGCCAACATATTAATGCTAACTGAATTTCCTATGCCTTGCTCTCCATTCTTGTGACCATCCATCAACTATTAATTTGTACTTCTTTAACCTTTCACCCCATTTCCCATCCCCACAACCCGCACTCCCCTCTGTCTGTCACCAAAGTGTCCACTACATTTGTGAGTCTGTTTTGGATTAGTTCTTTTTATTCCTTAGATTCCACATATCAGTGAAATCATATAGTGTTTATCTTTCTCTGTCTGACTTAAATACCTTCTAGGTCCATCAAAGCAATATTTTTTTCCATCCCCTTCTTTTTGGTCTGTGTGTGTCTTTTAATCTGAAGTGAGTCTCTTGTAGGCAACATGTAGGGGTCTTGTTTTTCTATCCATTCATCTACTCTATCTTTTAGTTGGAGCACTTCATTCTTTTTCATTTGAGGTACTTATTTAT
The DNA here is from genome assembly GCF_902729225.1 of Pteropus medius. Classification (NCBI taxonomy): domain Eukaryota; kingdom Metazoa; phylum Chordata; class Mammalia; order Chiroptera; family Pteropodidae; genus Pteropus; species Pteropus medius. The sequence goes on from NW_024340851.1 coordinate 2,383,271, forward strand.
AGGAATGTAGTTGTTACCATTTTTTATTCATATTTTTGATACATATGTTTTCTTCTTAAGTCCTTCCAATATTTCCTGTAATACTGGCTTGGTGGTGATAAATTTCTTTAGTTTATTTTTGTCTGGGAAGCTCTTTATTTGTCCTTCAACTCTAAATGATAGCTTTGCTGGATAAAGTATTCTTGGTTTTAGATCCTAGGTTTTCATCACATCGAATATTTTGTGCCAAGCCCTACTGTCCTGCAGTTTCTTTTGAGAAATCAGCTGCCAGTCATATGGGTGTTCCTTTGTTGGTAACTATCTGTTTTTCTCTTGCTGCTTTTAGTATTTTTTCTTTGTATTTAAACTTTGGCATTTTAATTTTGATGTGTCTTGGTGTGAGTCTCTTTGGAGCCCTGATTTTTGGGATTCTCTGAGCTTCCTGGGATTTTATGTCCATTTCTTTCACCAGGTTAATGAAGTTTTCCATCATTATTTCTTCAAACAGCTGTTTTTCTTCAGATATGCCAATCAGATGTATATTTTGACCCTTAATAATGTCCCATGTGCCTCTTAAATTATTTTTATAGTCTTGGCGTTTTATCTCGTGCCATTCTGACTGAGTATCCTTGGCTTTCCCATCCTCTAGATAGAGCATTTGATCTTTTTCTTTATTCACTTCATTTATTTCTTTGTTTATTCCATTTAATATACTTCTCATCTCAGTCAATGTGTTCTTCATTTCTGACTGGTTCCCTTTTATAATTTCCATTTCCATTTTTATGTTTTGTTGTATCTTTTTTGTTAAATTTCTCACTGAGTTCACCTACACCTCCCCTAAGTTCACTGAGCACCCTCATAACAAATGTTTTGAACCTTGCATCTAGTAGATTGCTTGTCTCCATTTCTTTCTTTTTCTGGAGGTTCGTTCTGTTCTTTCATTTGGGATGTGTTTCTTTGTCTTTCCATTTGGCTGCCTCTTTTTGTTTGTTTGTATGTATTAGGTAAGGCTGCTATGTTTCCCAGTTTTAGTAGAAGAACCATATATAGTAGGTGTGCTGTGGGTCTCAGTGGCACAATCTTCCTTGGTTACCTGAGCCAGCTGCTCCTGGTATGCCCCTGTATGGGTTGTGTGTGTTCCTGTTGTAGTCGAGCCTTGGTTGCTGTATTCTCGTCAATGGAAGGGATTGACCCTTGGACTGTCCATCACAAGTGGAGGAGCTGTTGTCCAGTGGCTGATCATACAGAGCAGGATTTGTTCTAAAAGGGCTCTGGTTCCTGCCCTGTCTACCCTTTGAGTGTGTTGTCCAACAGCTTCAGACCAAAGCTGGTCACTGGTTATGCAGGTCGGGGCCTCCTAGAACAGGCTCTGTCTCAGGCCAAATTTAGCTGCAGGCTTGCCTTGCCTTTGGGGCTACCTGGCATGAGGCACCAGACAATCCACACATGACTGCCACCTAAGCTGGACCTTAAGAGGCCAAACTGCAAATCAAGGCTGGATACTGCTAGTTCCAAGCTTGGGGCTGCTTAGCAAGAGGTATAGGGCATGCCAAGGCCAGATGCTGCTTGTTTAGGCTTAGCAAATCTATGAGAAATTTTAGAAAAGTTTGCAGCATGAGTCAAGACAAGCCATTTGTATGGAAAATCCAATGGAAGTTGCTTCAGTAGGCCCACACGTTGAGAGAGGTGGGATCACAGGGAATCATCTGGGCAGGATGACCAGCGTTAGCTACATTGATGGAGACTGATATATGGTAGCCACTTGGGTCTGCAAGCTGGGTGGGTAAGGGCTTAACAAAGGACCAATGCCCTATGCACTTCTGTCTTTGATAAAGCTGCCCCTCCAGTCCTCACCCTGAAGTCAGGCAACTCAGTTTCTCTTTGTCTTGGTGCCTTTCGAGCTCGGCCCCTGTGCTGGAGTCCCTAGTGAGTGAGTCTATCAGTGATAAGTCCATGCTTTAGCCCCTTAAGAGATCTTCAGCCCTTTGTCTTACTCAATCACAATCTCCACTGGTTTTAATAGCCAGAGTTATGAGGGACTTCTCTTCCTGGCACTGGAGCCCTGGGTTGGAGAGCCCAATGTGGGGCTGAGACCCCTCATTCTTCTGGGAGGGCCTCTGTAGCCAAGATATTTCTCCTGATTCTTAAGCTCCAAAATGAGTGTGGGACCAGCCTGTTTCAAATCTCCATCCCTCCTACCAGTCTCAAGATGGTCTCTTCTGTGTGTCCCCAGTTGTAGGACTTCTGTTCAGCTAGACATCAGACGACTCTCAATGATGGCTATTCTAACTACAGTTTAGATGTAATTTCAATGTGATTGTGAGAAGAGAAAAGCACAGCATCTACCTATTCTACCACCTTCACTGGAACTCTGTTATATCTACTGGATATATTGTCCCTTTTATCATTATGAAGTGTCCATTTTTGTCTCTTGTTACCTTTTTGATCTTGAAGTCTGTTTTGAAAGATATAACCATGGCTACACCCACTTCTCTGGATGCCATTAGCTTGGAGTATCATTTTCCACTCTTTCCCTTTGAGTCTATATTTGTCCTTGCAGCTGAGATGTGTCTTTTGAAAACAGCATATGGTTTGTTCTGTAATTTTGATCCAGTCTATTACTCTGTGACTTTTTATTGGTAATTTCAGTCCATTTACATTTAGGGTGATTACTGATATATGAGGTTCTTCTATAGCCATTTTATCTTTTGTTTTCTGGTAGCTTGGTGTCTCCATTGTTTATTCGCCCTTGTGTTTCTGTCTGTTATTTTAATTTGGTGATGTTCTATGATTTTTTTCCTCAGTTCCCTCTTGATTTATGTTATGTGTTTCAGTTGTGGATTTTTGTGTGTGGTTACCATTAAGTTTATGTAAAAGAAAGTTTTATATATACAGTTGACCTTTTTCTTCTGCTTGTGTCTAATCTCCATTTCCCTTGGCAGATTCAAGTCTCTACTCCCTCCCACTGTTTTTGATGTCTCTAATTATCCCTATTTATGCTGTGAATTCATTTCTAGGTTACAGTAGATTTGTATTTTTCTTCTCTTTTTAAAATTTTTTTTGTTGTTGTTGTTTGTTTGTTTTTTTTTAACCTCTAACCATTATGTAATTTTTAAGTTTATAATGCTCTTTTCTTAATAGGGGTTGACTTTCCTTTTTCTGTCTATTAGTCATCTTACTCATACTTTTGTGATGTTTGTTGTTGTTGTTGTTGTTGTTGTTGTTGTTGTTGTTTTCTTTCAGGTAGAATGACCACCTTCGGTATTTCCTGTAATGCAAATCTCATGGTAGAAAATTCCCTCAGCTTTTGTATGTCTGAAAGTTTTTTATTTCTCCTTCAGATCTAAAGTAGAACTCTGCTGGAAATATTATTCTTGGCTGGTAATTTTTGTCTTTTGATAGTTTGAATATTTGGTTCCACTCCCTCCTAGCTTGTAAAGTCTCTACTGAAAAGTCTGATGATAGTCAGTGGGGTTTCCTTTATAATTTACCATGTTGTTTTCCCTGGCTGCCTTGAGAATTCTTTCTTTGTCATTAATTTTTGACAGTTTTAATATAATGTGTCTTGGAGAAGGCCTTTTTGGGTTGATATAATTAGGTGTTCTGTTTGCTTCTTGGATTCAAGGATCCAGTTACTTCCATAAGTTTGGGAAATTCTCATCAAATATTTGTTTGAATAGGCTCTCTGTTTCCTTCTCCCCCTCTTCTCCTTCTGGTATAAACATTATTCTTATATTGCTTTTTCCATAGTGTCAGTTCTCATAAAGTTCATTCATTCATTTATTCATTCATTTATTCATTCATTTATTCTCAAGTCTCTTCTTCCTTCTGCAGTACTTCCAGATTTCTGTCTTCAATATCACCAATTTCTGCTTTCATCTGGTCAGCTCTATTTCCTAAACTTACTATTTCATTCTTTGTCTCTTTTACTGAGTTCTTCAGCTTCAGAATTTCCATTTGGTTCTTTTTTAGAGTTTCAATCTCTTTAGTAAAGTATTCCTATTGTTCAATAATTTTGGTTCTGATTTCATTAAACTGCCTATCAGAATTTTCTTGCGTCTCGTTTACTTTCTTCATAAGTCCAACCTTGAATTCTCTTTTATTTAAATAACATATATCTATACCTTTAAGCTTATTTTTTGGAGAACTTTTATTTGCTTTCTGAGCTGCCTTGTCACCTTGGCTTTTTAATGGTGTTTGATGGATTGTTTCTCCACCTGAGCATTTATGGGAATGTACTCTGTTTTTACTATTTTTTTGTCTTTATTGAAATATCGTAGACAATTAGTTGCTTGTATTTATATTATACAATTCAATGAGTTTATTTTCAATTATAGTTAGCAATCAATAATATACCAGTTTCAGTTGCATAGCATACTGATCAGAGATCCACATAACTCGCAAAGTGATCACCTCACTAAAACTAGTACCCCTCTTCCCCCTTACATATTTATTACATTATTAACCAACTTCTCCATGTTACACTCTACATCTCCATGTCTATTCTACAGCTATCCATTTGTACTTCTTAATGCTTTTGCCTTTTTTTTGCTGTCCCCCCCAACTCCCCTCCCATCTAGTAGCCCTCAAAATATTCTCTGTATTTGTGAGTTTATTTCCATTTTTGTTGTTGTTTATTTTGTTCCTTAGGTTCCACATGTATGTGAAATCATGTGATATTCATCTTTCTCTATCTGACTCCTTTCATTCAGCGCAATGTCCTCTATGTCCACCAAGGCAATATCTTTTCCCATCTCCTTCCTTTTAGTCTCTGTGTCTTTTAATCTGAAGTGAGTCTGTTGTAGGCAGCATATGTAAGGGTCTTGTTTTCTTATCCATTCATCCACTCTATCTTTTGGTTGGAGCACTTAATTCTTTTCCATTTGAGGCACTTGTTGATAGGAATGTAGTTATTACCATTCTTCATTCATGTTTTGATACATGTTCTTTCTTCTTAAAGAAGTCCCTCCAATATTTCCTGTAATACTGGCTTGGTGATGATAAATTTATTTAACTTATTTTTGTCTGGGAAGCTCTTTACCCTTCCAACTCTAAGCTCTCCTGAATAAAGTATTCTTGGTTGTAGATCCTGGGTCTTAACATCACATCGAATATTTTGTGTCAAGCCCTTCTGTCCTGCATAGTTTCTTTTGAGAAATCAGCTGCCAGCCTTAAGGGTGCTCCCTTGTAGGTAACTAACTGTTTTACGCTTGCTGCTTTTAAGATTCTGTCTTTTTATTTAACCTTTGGCATTTTAATTATGATGTGTCTTGGTGTGGGCCTCTTTAGATTCCTCTTTCTTGAGGTTCTCTGAGCTTCCTGGGGTTGTCTGTCTATTTTCTTCACTAGGTTAGTGAAGTTTTCCATCATTATTTCTTCAAATATCTCTTCAACATCTTGTTTTCCTTCAGGCACCCTTATACACGGATATTTTTACCTTTAATTGTGTCCCATAGGCTCCTTAAATTATTATCATGGTCTTGGTTTCTTTTTTCTTGCCATTCTGATTGAGTGTCTTTGGCTTTCCCATCCTCTATATAGGTCATTTGATCCTCTTCTTTGTTTGCTTTGTTTTTTACATTTAATATACTTCTCATCTCAGACAATGTGTTCTTTATTTCTAACCGGTTCCTTTATACAATTTCTATTTCCATTTTTATGTTTTTTATCTCTTTGTTAAAGTTCTCACTTAGTTTATCTACATTTCCCATAAGTTCATTGAGTATCTTTATAACCAATGTTTTGAACTCTGCATCTGTTAGATTGCTCGACTCCATTATTTCTGGATCTCTGTTCTGTTCTCTCATATGGCTTCTGCTTGTCTTCCCATTTTGGCTGCCTTTGTGTGTCTGTTTCTATGTACTAAGCAAAGCTCCTAAGTCTCCTGGTCTTATTAGTGTGGATTTGTGAAGTAGATGTCTGTCCAGTGGCACGGTCCTGAGAGGGGTTCAGCTGCAGGCCAAATTTAGCCCCAGCCTGTGACCCTCTGGGGCCACCTGATAAGATTCAGCAAGCAATCCGCAGATGCTGTGCTTATAGTTGTCTCAGAAGCCCACACCAGAAACCAAGGCCAACTGCCACCAGTGTGAATCTAGGTGCTGCTCATCAAGAAGCAACTGACTCACCGAGGATACACATGGATGTGGCTTGGGTGGGTCCCTGAATTGGGGCAGGTGGAGTTTCAGGGTATCCTCTGGGCAGAGCAACCTCTGTTATCCAGTTTGATGATGTCTCAATTATGGCGGCGCTGAGTTCACACACTGGGAGGGGGTCAGGGCTCAACAGAGAAACAATGGATACCGCCAGCACCCTGTATAGAGCAAATCTCACCTCCAACCTCACTCTGACAACTCAATGTCCCCGACAAATCCCTGGTGCCCCCTGCACACAGCCTAACTGTCACTGGTGCTCTGAGCCAGCAGGTCCATCACCCCAAAAGTCCATTCACGACACAACCCCTTTAAGAGGCGTCTGTAGCTGTTGGCTGCTGCTGCCACAGTCTCTGTCCCACTCAGCTGCTTGGGACCTGGCAGTCTCGCATCCTCACCCCGTCCTACCCTCTGCCCTTGCAGGGTGACTTCTTATATTTCTCTCTAGTTGTATGGCTTGTTCATCTAGATCTCAAGCAATCTTTCCTTGCTGTTTGCTCCTTGTTTCTGTCACAACTTTGATTTGGTCACAAGAGGGATGAACAGAGCCTTACCATCTATGCTATTTTTTTCCACCTCTGCTTTTTCTTTTAAAGAAATTTTATTATTATTTAGTGATCTTTTTTTTAGCAGGTTGATAAGAAGAGGGTTTTTTTGTTTTGTTTTTACTTTTTTGCATTCCCGTTGGTGGCGCCCAAGCTTCCTACACTGCCCAGTCCTCCTGGATCTCTGCTTGTGGAAAAGAAAATACCCTTTATTCCATGGGGAGGTGTGTGTCTCCTCTGTGAACAGATCACCTCGTTCAAGGGCTCTACTCCTATCAGAAGATGTAGAGGGCAATGGGGATCCAAGCCTCTGAGGAGCCCCTGAAGTCCTGGTACAGCCCAACAATCAAATGAGGTGTTGGGGCCCTCTGCTAGCTCTGGGAGGGTATGGGAAGGCACACTCTAGGAGTGTGAGGGGAAGCAGCCAGTCTCTGTGAATCAACTTTCTGCCTGTTAATGGTGAATGTAAATAAAACACAGCTGTTGCCTTTTTGTTTTCAATCTCTGCCTTGTTCTCTGCTCTTGTTCACTGGGCTCTGCTGTGTGGAATATACTGATCACTCAGGCAGGACTGGTCAAGGCTTCAAAGACTGTAAACCACAAACTAATTTCCCACCCCCCCGAACCTGCAGGGTGCTCTGGGCTGCGTCCTCAGCACTGCTCTCTAGCACTGGTCTCCACTTCTCTCCCTTTCCTTATTCCTTTCTTCCCTGATTCACCCACTTTCAGATGCTTGTATGTGCAGCTCTCTCAGATGTATTAGTGTGCTTGGCTGGATGTTCTCTGTTGGATTGTAGCTGTTCAATTGTAATTTCAAGGAGAGAGATCAGGGGAGATCTCTCACACTGCCATGCTTCTGACATCACTATACTATCCTAATTTTTTAATTATTTTTTTTTCATTTTGCTGTTCTGACTTGATGATTTCCACTATTCTGTATTTCAGTTCACTAATATATTCATTTGTATGAACTAATCTGCTGTCAATTCCTTCAAATGTATTTTTCATTTCAGTTCTTGTATTCTTCATCTCCAATTCTTTATTATATTTTCTAACTCTGTTGAAGTTCTCTCTGAGTTTCTCTATTCTACTCTCAAATTTTTTGAGCATCCTGTGACTACTTCTTTGAATTCTTTATCAGGCAAATTACTTATCTCCATTTCATTAGAGTTTGTCTCTGAGGTTTTTTCTTGTTCCTTCATTAGGGGCATATTCTCTGCCTCCTCATTTTGTTTGACTTTCTCTGTTTGTTCCTATGAGTTATATAAAATAGCTATCTCTCTCAATCTTGAAAAGAAGTTTTGTTTTTGTTTTTGTTTTTTGTTGTTTTTTGGTAGAAGTGGCATGTGTCTAGACTGTGCTGGATGGTTTTGGCAGGCTGGTTTGAGTCAAAGTGGATGAGTGTTGTGTCTAGTGTACTGCCTGGCCAGAAGGAGTGGTTCTGGGTGGGGCGGCCTTGTGTGTGCATGTTTTCTTGCCCTTCTGATCCAGGCAGGGATGTTTATTGTGCACATGGTGTGCCTTGTTGCTTTAATTGTTTGTTGCCTGAGTTGGGTCTCCCTGTGTGTGTGCACTGCATCACTTTGCCAGCTCTTTATCATTTTGCCAGCATCACTTTTTCTGGGCAGGAAAGACAGAAAAAATACCACATAGAGTGTAGTTATTGGAGGTTGAGGATATCACATCACTTTTATTATAAGGTTATTATTAACTTAGTTAAGTAAGTTTCTGTTTGTACAAGCAATTGCCTAGCAGCAGAAAATTTATCTCATGTGGCTAATTAAGGTAGATAGTTCAAGACCTGGTTTGACTCAAGGGATAAGAAATCTGGCAAATTTTGGGCCCCTTTGACTTCTGATGTCAATCCCTGTCAATCCTTTTTACCTAATAAGCAATAAGAAAAAGATACACTTCCCCATTATTGGCTTTAGATCTAGGCACATTGTTAAGTTGGAATTAATTTCAGATAATTATGGAAATGTAGCTGTGCTTCTAATGTCATTCATGAATACCTATCTCAGAGCATTGACCATGGACAAATGACCTGGAAGTTAGTCATCTGGAACCTGTATGTTTCCTGCCTAAGAGCTTTCCCACTCATACAGCTTCCATCCACTCACTGAAGACTACCTACTAATCAAAGTTCAGAGCTGTCCTTATGATGAATCAGAATATGAGGCTGCTAATAGTGTTATTTGGGGTTTTCTGAAGGACTCCTCAGAAAACTCCTCTTCTTTTGTCCTCATTGCTATTCCTATGCCTAGAATCTTTTCAACTAAGCTTACAGTGTATCCATACAAAGACTGGTTTGAAAGGACAAGAGATGACAATAAAATAGAAAGGTCACTGAGGAGTAAGGGTTGATTTCAAAATTTTGTTTTTTACTTTCCAATACTGTTTTTTTTTTTTTTTAATAAAATAGCAGAAGAGGTTGTTTCATACAGAGATAGTTTAGCATTCAAACAGGTCATTTTGTTCTGGAACTGGTAGCAGCTTCTCTATGTCATAAGCTTTTGTGTTGTGGGCAAGATTGTCCTTAGGGTTGTTCATCTTGTTGGCTTTAAGGACCATGGACCTAGTGACAGAAGATAACCTTAAAGAAAGTGAGAGTAGCAATTATAACCTTAAAGATAACCTTAAAGAAAGTGAGAGTAGCAATTATAAGACTGGTGGGGTTGAAACTAGTGGGTTAAGGTGGAGACAGTTTATAACCTCTATCCACGGGTTAATGCATTGTTTTCAAGCCATTCAAGTTGTGGTTTTTGGCAAAATGCATGTTCTTTGGGTACTTTGATTTGACTCTAATTAGAGCTTTGTATACCTTTGAACAGGTCTTTTAAATTCTATTCTGAAATATTTCTGGGTATGGTCAAATATGTTGTAGCTCTTAGTTTTTTCCATGTCTCTGCACCTTCAAGAGCTTTAGTTCTTAAGGTAGGAAGGGAAGAAGAAGGTAGGAGAGAGGGAGGGAGAGAGAGAGAGAGAAAGAGAGATTGAAGTCACATTTTCAAAACATCTTAAGTACAAACCAAAAGAGCAACAAACAAATATGACAAACAGAGACTCATGGATATGAATAGTGGATTAGTGTTTACCAAAGGGAAGGGGGGATGGGGAAGGTATATAGGGATAAAAGGGGTCAAATATGTGGTGACAGAAGGAAATCTAACTTTGAGTGATCAACAAATTATGCAATATATATGCAATTTACTGTTGAATGATACAATTGAACCTTATTTGATTTTTTAATCAATGTCATTTCAATAATTTTAATAAAAAATTGAAAAGACAACCTACTGAATGAGAGAAGGTATTCACCAACAATACATCTGATAAAAGATTAATATCCAAAATTTATAAAGAACTCATAGAACTCAACACCAAAAAAGAAAGCAAGCAATCCAATTTTAAAAATGGGCAGAAGAACTTCTAGAAGAAAACATAGGCAGTAAACTCTCTGATACTGCTAACAGTGATTTTTTTTTTCAGATAGATCTCCTTAGACAAAGAAAACAAAAGAAAAAATAAACAAATGGGACAACATCAAACTAAAATGTTTTTGCACAGCAAAGGAAACCATCAACAAAACTAAAAGACAACCCACTGATTGGGAGAAAATATTCGCTTATGATACGTCTGATAAGGGGCTAATATCCAAAATATATAAAGAACTCATACAACTCAACATTTTAAAAAATCCAATTAAAAAATGGGCAGAAGACTTGAACAAATATTGTTCCAAAGAGGAAATACAGATGGCCAATAGACATATGAAAAGACGCTCAAGGTCACTAATCAGAGAAATGCAAATTAAAACCACAATGAGATATCACCTCACGCATGTGAGAATGACTATCGTCAATAAATCAAAGAACAACTGTTGGCGAGGATGTGGAGAAAAGGGAACTCTCATATACTGTTGGTAGGTTTGCAAATTGGTATAGCCACTATGGAAAACAGTCTGGAGATTTCTCAAAAATTAAAAATGACTATACCTTTTGACCCACCAATTGTACTTCTAGGTATTTATCCAAAGAAAACCAAAACAATAATTCATAAAGATTTATTCAACCCTATGCTCATGGCAGCACAATTTACAATAGCCAAGATATGGAAGCAACCTAAATGCCCATCAACAGATGATTAGATAAAGGAGTTATGGTTCATATATACAATGGAATATTATTAAGCCATTAAAAAATGAAATTCTACTATTTGCAACAACATGAATGGATCTAGAGGTTATTATGCTGAGTGAAATAAGTCAGAGAAAGATAAATACCATATGATTTCACTTATATGTGAAATCTAAGGAACGAAAAGAATAAGCTAATCAAAAACAGACTCATAGATATAGAGGACAATCTGGTGATGGCCAGAGAGGAGGGGATTGAGAGACTGGAAGAAAGAGGTGAAGGGTTAAAGAAGTACAAATTAGTAGTTGATAGATGGTCAGGGGGATGGGGAACACAGCATAAGGAATGCAGTTAGCATTACTGTAATGGCTAGATGGAGAGCCAAAGGAGAGAAAGATCAATTAGGGATATCATTTTATAAACTATATAAATGACTACCCAATGTACTGTATACTTGGAACTAGTAAAATACAATTTAAAAATAAATAAATAAATAAACAAACAAATAAATAATGGGCAGAGGACCTGAATATACATAGAGGAGGACATAGAGATGGTCAATATACATATGAAAAGATGCTCAATGTCACTATTCATCAGAGAAATAAAAATTAAAACCATAATTAGATATCACCTTACACCTGTCAGAATGTGTATTATCAATAAATTAAAAAAGAACAAGTGTTGAGAAAGATGTGGAGAAAAAGGAATCCTCGTGCACTGTTGAAAGGATTGCAAACTTATGCAATCATTATGGAAAATGGTTTGGAGGTTTCTCAAAAATTAAAAATAGAACTAACTTATGACCCAGAACTTCCACTTTGGGTATTTATCCAAAGAAATCCAAAACACTAAATTGAGAAGATATATGCACCCCTACGTTCACTGCAGCACTATTTACAATAACCAAGATATGGAAGCAACCTAAGTGTCCATCAACAGATGACTGGATAAAAAATAAGTGGTTCATATAAATAATGGAATATTACTTGGCCATAAAAAGAATGAAATCTTACCATTTGTAACAACATGGATGGACCTAAAGGGTATTATGCTAAGTAAAATAAGTCAGAGAGGGAAAGACAAATACCATATAATCTCACTTATATGTAGAATCTAAGGAACAAAATAAATGAACAAACAAAACATTTCTCATAGATACGTTGATATCTATGAGATATCTCATAGATATTGAGAACAAACTGGTGATTGACAGATGGGAGGGGATCCGGGGACTGAGTGGAAAAGATGAAGGGATTAAGAAGTATAGGTTGGTAGTTACAAAATAGTCACAGGGTTGTAAAGTACTGCATAGGAAATATAGTCAATAATAACTATACATATAACTATATGTAGTTCCAGGTGGGTACTAGACTAATTGAGAGGATCACTTTGTAAATTATATAAATGTCTAACTACTATGCTGTACATCTGAAACTAATATAAAATAATTTTAAATGTCAAAATTTTTAAGTATAGACAGCTAAATTAATTTCTTCATCCTTATTCTATTTAAGTTTCTTCTTATGGATTTTCATTTATTTATCCCTTTATCCCCATTTTCCCTTTTTTATAAGCAAATCATCTACTATGTTTAATGCACATATTTTTATTTATAGGTGCTCATGTAAAATGTACATTGTTTTGTATGAATATATTTTTATTTATTCAAATAGTTTTATATTATATATCTCTTTACATTTTCCACCTTTTCACTAGCAATGTGTTTTTAAGATCCATCCTGTTGTGTATGTGTATATCTTATCTGTTGTTTCTAACTGCATTATAGTTCATCATATAAATATACATTACAATTTACTTATCATCTTATTCTGGGGTCCTCTGAATAGAGAGTTCAAAACAAGTTTGCAAGCAGTTGATTTATATGAGAATGTGATCACAGCGGGCAGGTGTAAGCAATAGAAGGAGTGATATAATGAAGAAAGGAAAGGCAATACAAAAATATGTTACTGAGTTGGTCACATCTGTAAATAACTGGTTCTTGATCCTGCAGGACATTCTGAAGAGCCTTATAACCCTATACTTTTTTTTTTTTTAAGAACTGTCTACTCATGGTAGACAAAATAAGCATTTTATCTATAGGCTTATGTCCTCCATTGTCAAATTTGACCCCACTGATTGTAACTCACCGACACTTCAGGGTTGTGTATGTGTGTCAAGTGGAGTCCAATGGCTGATCCACACTGTAGATCCTGAAAATCCCCAGTGCAGGAAGTGAGAGCTACACTCTAAGATCCTGAGGAAAGGCAAATATCAATTATATCTGGACAAAGCTTATAAAAGCTTACGTGGAAATGGTTGCCACAGTATTGGTTAGAATAAGAGATGAGATGAGTGTTCTGAGTTAATGCACAGAGGTGTTCAATATGCCTGTCATCTAGCCCCCAGTGACGGACTTCCAGATTTTTCCCAAACACCACCACCCACCACAATGCTGCAAATAAGCACTTTTATGCATGTCCCTTATGGAACTGTATGGATATTTCTCTGGGTAAATATGCCCAAGAGAGTAATTACTAGTGATAAATTATATTTAATTTGACAAAATCATGTCACAGTGCTATCCAGAATAGCTATATAATTCTACATGCCAACAAGCACTGCATGAGAGTTCCATTGTCTTTATATGAAATCATCCTGCTTTCTAATTTCTGCCAGTTTAGTAGGTTTAAAGTGATAAATTGTTGGTTTTGGTGGCAAGACCACGCCCCATCACATGTTCCAGCAGGCTGGGGTGGTGTCTCTTGATTTCCATCACGTCAGGTTCTCTGTCAGTTGCAAGCAAATGAGTACTGCACTGTTTGACTGCAGGAGCAGAGCAATGCTTAAATCAAAAGAACTTGTTTCTTCAAGCTCTTCTGGCAGTGATTCTGACAGTGAAGTTGACAAAAACTTAAAGAGAAAAAAGCAAATTACTCCAGAAATATCTGTAAAGAAGCAAAAGATGATGAAAATTCAAAAGCCTTACCGTTACAGTGTACAGCTGAAACTTATTGGATTACGTTAACCAATGTAACCATAAAAAATAAAAATAATAATAAAAAAATAAAAATAAAATACAGTCTCAAACGCTAACGTACTTCATTTTCCCAATCTGAAACATGTTATCATCTCTGCTGCTGCTGCTTTGCTTAGAAGATGACAGCGCTTTTGACTCTTCATTTTTAGAGTATAGAAACACTATGGCTTTTTGAACATTTATTTTGTATCCAGAAACTTTACTATATTTGTTTATTGTTTCTATAGTGTCTTTTTGAGGCGTTTTTTGGGTTTTCTATATAGAAAATCATGTCATCCACAAATAGTGACAGTTTGACCTCGCCCCATCACATGTTCCAGCAGGCTGGGGTGGTGTCTCTTGATTTCCATCATGTCAGGTTCTCTGTCAGTTGCAAACAAATGAGCACTGCACTGTTTGACTGCAGGAGCAGAGCAATGTTTAAATCAAAAGAACTTGTTTCTTCAAGTTTGACCTCTTTGTTTCCTATTTCAATACCTTTTATATGTTTCCCTTGCCTGATTGCACTCACTAGGACCTACAATGTTATATTGAATAACAGTGGTGATAGTGGACAACCTTGTCTTGTTCTTGATCTTACATGAAAGGTTTTTAGTTTTTCACCATTAAGTATAATGTTGGCTGAGAGCTTGCCATATATGGCCTTTATTATGATCAGGTACTTTCCTTGTATACCAATTTTGTTAAGTGTTTTATTCATAAATGGATACTGTATCTTGTAAAAGGCTTTATTTGCATCTATCAATATGATCATATGATTCTTATTTTTTAATTTGTTTATGTGGTGTTTCACAGTAATCGCTTTGCATATGTCAAAGCATCCCTGTGCCCCTGGGATGAAGCTCACTTTTTAATATGTTGTTATATTCGGTTCATTAGTATCTTATTTAGGATTTTTACATCTGTGTTCATGAGAGATATCATTCTAGAGTTTTCTTCTTTTGTGTTATCTTTACTAGCTTTTGGTATCAAGGTAATATTGGCCTAATAAAATGAGTTAGGAAGTATTGCCTCCTCTTCAAATTTTTGGAAGAGTTTGAGGAGAATAGATATTAAATCTTCTTTGAATGTTGAGTAGAATTCACTGGTGAAGCCATCTGATCCTGGACTTTTACTTTTTGGTGGGTTTTTCATGATTGTTTCAATTTCCGTACTGCTGATTGTCTATTTAGATTTCCCAGTTCTTGATTCAGTCTAGGAAAGTTATATCATTCTAAGTACTTGTACATTTCTTCTTGGTTATTAAATTTGATGTTATAGAATTTTTCATAGTATTCTTGTATGATCCTTTGTATTTCTTTTTCTGACTCTTCATTCATGAAGAGTCAGAAAAAGAAGTGGTATCTGTCATAACTTCTCCAGTTTCATCCTGATTACATTTATTTGTTCCTTTCTATTTTTCTTTAGTGAGTCTAGCCAGGGTTTTGTCAATTTTATTTAAGTTCTCAAAGAACCAGCTCTTTGTTGCATTTATTTTTTCTATTGTTTTTGTTTTCAATTTCATTTAATTCTGCTCTAATTTTTATTATTCTTTCATTTTGCTGATTTTAGGCTTCATTTGTTCTTCTTTTTCAACTTATTTTTAAGATGAATCGTTAGGTTGTTTATTGGGGTCATTCTTGTTTTTTGAGATAGGCCTGTAATGACATGAACTTTCCTCTTATGACTGCTTTTGCCATTTCTCACAAGCTTTGACATGTTGTATTATCAATATCATTCATTTCTATGTATCTCTTGATCTTTCTTTATGTTTCTTCTCTGACCCAGTCATTCTTTAGTAGCATGTTGTTTAATCTTCATGTATTCATGGTTCTTTCACTTTCTTTTTACAGATGATCTCTAGTTTAAAAGCATTATTATCAGAGACTATGGTTGACATGATTTCCACCCTCTTAGATTTGTTGAGGCTATCTCTGTGTCCTAATATATGGTCAATCCTTGAGAATGTTCCATATGCACTAGAAAAGAATATATAAGCAGCTGTTTGGGGATGGAAGGCTCTGTACAGGTCAATTATATCCAGTTGGTCTAATGTGTCGTTTAAGGATGTTATTTCCTTATTGATTTTCTGTTTGGATGATCTGTCCATATTTGACAGTGGGGTATTTAGGTCCCCTACTATGGTAGTGTTTTGGTCTGTTTCTCCCTTTAGTTCTGTTAATAATTGCTTTATATATTTCGGGGCTCCCTGATTGGGAACATAGATATTAAGAAGTGTTATGTCTTCTTGGTGCATAATTCCCTTTGTCATTATGAAGTGTCTTTCAGTATCTTTCTTTAGCTTTTTTATTTCGAAGTCTATTTTGTCTGATATTAGTAGCGCTATTCCCACTTTTCTCTGAATGCCATTTGCTGGAAATATCATTTTCCACCCTTTCACTTTAAATCTATATTTGTATTTGGAAGTGAGATATGTCTCTTGGAGGCAGCATATGGTTCGGTTTTGTTTCTTGATCCAATCTGCAACTCTGTACCTTTTTATTGGTTAGTTCAGTCCATTTACATTTACAGTAATTATTGAAATATGAGGCTTTCCTATAGCCATTTTATCTTTTGCTTTCTGATAGCTCGGTGTTTCCATTGCTTCCTTTTCCTTGTGTGTCTGTTTTTCATAATTTGGTTAGGTTTTTGGATTTTCCCTCTGGTCCTTCTTGTTTTATGTTATATGCTTCAGTTCTAAACCTTTGGCATGTGGTTACCATTATGAATATGTAAAGGATATATACATACATACATACATACATACATACATACACACACATATGCATATATATACACACATATGCATATATATATATGTATATATATATAGTAGTCAATTTTCATCTGCATGTGACTTATCTCCATTCTCCTTTGCAAATTTGGATCTTTGGACCCTCCCGTTTTCAGTTATTTATGCCTTAATTTATTTGTATGTATGCTGATCATTCATTGCTATCTTGCAATAGCAAACCACTTTCTATTGTTTAAGCTTATAATGAATACCCTGTTCTTAACAAGGGTTACACTCTTCTGCTTTTATCTGCCTGCTAGTCACCTTACTCGTAGTTATGCATTTTTCTGTTATTTTATTTTCAGTGAGCTGTCCCCTTTTAGTATTTCCTGTAATGCAAGCTTCGTAGTAGAGAATTCCCTCAATTTTTGTATGTCTGGAAAGGTCTTTATTTCTCCTTCATAAATAAAGGAGAGCTTAGCTGGATTCATTGTTCTTGGCTGGTAGTTCTTTTCATTTAATAGTTTGAATATTTGATTCCGGTCCTTTCTGGCTTGTAAGGTATGTGCTGAGAATTCCAATGATACTCTAATGGGTTTTCCTTTCTAAGCTACCATCTTCTTTTCCCTGGCTTCCCTGAGAATTCTTTCTTTGTCACTGATTTTTGATAATTTTAATACAATGTGTCTTGGCAAAGGCCTTTTTGGGTTGAGATAATTGAATGTTCTGTTGACGTCTTGATTTCCAAGCTCCAGTTCATTCCTTAGATTTGGGAAATTCTCATCAACTGTTTGTCTGAAAATGCTTTCTAATCCCTGCTCCTTTTCCTCCCCTTCAAGAATGCTCATTATTTTTATGTTTCCTCTCCTGATGTTATCAGCTAGTGCTTGTATTTCTCTTTCATTGTTTTTCATTCTTCGGTTTCTCTCTTCTTCCTTCTGATTTATTTCTAGATTTGTCTTCGACATCACTGTTCCTTTCCTCCATTTGGTCGACTCTATTTCCCAAGCTTGCTATTTTATTTTTCATCTCTTTCAGTGTGCTCTTCATCTCTAGAAGTTGTATTTGGTTCTTTTAGAGGTTTTCAGTCTCCTTTCTAAAAAACTCATTCTGCTGATCTAGTTATTTTTCTATTCCTGGAATTGTTGATAAGAATTATTTTGGATCTCACTGAGTTTTTTCAGAAGTACCATCCTGAATTCTCTCTCATTTATGTCACTCACATATTTCTATGTCGTTATGCTTATTTTCTGGAGATTTTTCTCTTTCTTCCTGAGTTGCCTTATCACCTTGGTTTTTGATGGTGTTTAATGGACTATTTCTCTACATGGACATTAATGGAAGTGTATTCTGCTTTTTTTTTTTTCCAGAAAAAAAGATTTATTATATAAAGGTTTTTCTTTAGCCTTTTGCTAAGAAGGTATTTTTCTTTGGTTTCCTGTAGGTGTCATTTAAGCCTCTTGGATCCCTGCTTTATATAAAGTCTTAATAATGCCTTTTTTTCTTATAAATATTCAATCACACTCGATACCCTCAGTCTAGTCCCTGTCAGAGTTAGCAACAGTTTGGTAGTATTTGCTTAGATTCCCCTGGGGTTCTGTGTGTTCAGTCTTAGAGGATATGGAGGGAGGTGCCTTCTAGGTTAGGTGTTGGGAGCTGAAGCTCAGCCTCATGTTTTTAATCACGGTTGGTAATAATCAATTGTTGCATTTCTGCAGTCTCAACTTCTCTGCTTTCTGCCGTGACCTGTGGGCACTTCTGCTGTGTCGTGCTTACATCTTATAGGCAGGACAGTTCAGAGAACCCACAGTACCTTCTCCCTTCCCTCTCCTCCTGTAGGGAGCTCTGGCTGGGAGAGGCAGTTTCTTTGTTTCTCTCAGTATATGGCCTAACTCCCACAATTCTGACCTGTGTTAGCTCTTATTCGCAGACCCCTCACTCAGACATGCTTGTGTGCAGATCAGGTGTTTTTTGTTAAATTTTAGATGTTCTGTTTATTGTTGTTTCAAGGGGAGAGATCTGGGGACATCTCTCACTCTGCCATGTTTCTGATGTCAATCCACATAAATAATTTTTAATCCCAGGACACCATGGTGGGTAAGAGGCTTGCTCATGATTCTTACCGGAAAAGACTGCATTCCCAATTTTTCTAATTTTAATGAGAATTTTTCTTTGCCACTTAAATAATTTAGTGGTGGATTTAATAGTTTATAAGAGTTGTTTTTTCCAGTTATTATTCTTAGTTCTTGGTTTGCTTTGTGGCCAGAAAACATATTCTGTATCATTTCAATTATTTAAAGTTTATTGATAGTTTATTTATGACATCTTATATATTCAATTTCTGTAAATGCTCCGTGCGATTCAATATAATGTGGATTTTCTGCATATTAGATGTAATAATATCTATATCTATATTCGCACTAGGTGAAATTTATTAATTTTACTCTTAAAACTTTTGCACACTTACCATTAATGTATTTTGGATTTTCGTTGTTCTTCAGTTATATAAAGCAATGTGTGAAAATTTCCCTCCATGATTGTGGAGTGTCTAAATCTTCTTGTAGTTCTATATATATTGAGGCTAAATTATTAGATGAACACAAACTTAGAACTGTTATATTTTTCTGATTCATTAAACCTTTTATCATGCAAAAAATTGCTTTATTTTTAGTAATGCATTTAGCCATTATATCTGATATTAATATAGTCATACAAGGTTTACTTTGGTTAATAGCTGAAAGATATATCTTGTCCTACCTTTTTACTTTTAATCATTCTGTATTCTTATGCTATAAATCTGTATCTTAAGAATAGCATAATTACTTGATTTTGGTTTTTTTTTGCAACTTTACAATCTTCTTTCTTTAAGTAAAACATCTAAAATTTAAAGTAATTAATGATATATTTAGGTTTAAATATACAATCTGATTTGATGCTTTCTGTTTGTTCCATCTACACTTTTTTCTCTACTTTTCACAATTTATTGAATTATTATTTTATTATTCTATTTTGATTTATCAGTATAGAAGGTATACACATGCTTTCTATTCTTCCAGTGCTTATCCTAGAAATTAAAAATGTATAGTTAAACTAGTGAAGTCTAATATTAATGTTTTATCTCTTCCAGAACATTGAAGAATTTAACTTTCTAAACCACTCTGCCTATTTATGTGCTTTCTTTTACAGGCGTATTAATTAATTACATGTTTTTAAACATCACAGAATATTCCTTTAGATTTATCTAATACTTTTTAAAGATTTACTTAATACTTTGCTCTTCAACCCTTTTTAGATTGCTGGCCTTCCAAGTGAGATCACTTGCATTGTGGATGAAGTACATCCTATAGAATTATGTTTAAGGAAAGTCTTTGGGTGGTAAAAAATCTCTCAGCTTCTATTTTTATAGAAAGATTTTTATTTCACCATCATTTTTTCAAGGTCATAAAATTCGACATTGACATTTATTACCACTATACACATTGAATGTATCATTTCACCATCTTCTGGCTTCCATTGTAGCTGTCAAGAAAATACTCTGTCATATGTTTGAAGGGAATCTGTGTTTTCCCACTTGCTTCATTAAAGGTTTTCTAATTCTTTTTTTTCTTCAGTTCTTTTTGGCCTGCCTACATGAATATTTCTTTTTACTCATCTTGTTTGGGATTTGTCTGGCTTTTTGAATCTCTGATTTTGCTTTTAGTTAATTATAGAATATTCTCAGTTATTATTTCTTCAAATACAACCTTTTCTTCAATCTCCTCCCTTTCTGAAACTCCAATCACATGGATGTCAAAACTTTTCCTCTTATGTTTTCATCTTTCCTTTATATTTTCTAATTTTTTTTTATCATTTGTACTGAATCTTGAATAATTTCTTTTAGCTTATATTTCAGTTTATTGTTTCTATTTTTAACTACTTATCATCTTCTCACAATGTTGTACAGTCATTTGGGTTATTGGGTTTTTTATTTTGAGGTTATATTTTATGATTTCTGAAATCTACCACTTTTTATACTTTCCTATTCTCTGTAGATATTTTCAACCTTATCTTTTACTTAATTAAATACAGTAAGGCAAATTGTTTAATTATCAGCTCTGATAATTCTGATATCTGAATTTTTTGCAGGTCAGTTTTTATTCTTTTTGATGCTTTCCATTCATGGTGATTTACTTTTCTATGTTCTCATTATCTTTTTGTGGAAATTATCATACACTAAAATTAACTTTAGAGATAATATGAGATATAAACTAATTTGCTTCTGCCAGCAACCTAAGGGTACACTAATATAGAACTACCTGAAACTCTGGAACATCCAGATATTGTAACTTGAACTGCAAGACAGATCTCAATTCACCCTTACTCTAAGAATGTAGCTTTATGAGCCCAGATTTATTGTGGAATAATCTCTGGTTAGTTTCTTAACTTGTCCAGTCCCTAGACTTTCGTTTCAATCCTCATTGGCTTCTGAGGCCATGGAAATTCAATGAAATTCAAAGTTTTCATAATAGGCAGAGGCTTTCAGAACAATAGTGGTTTCCATGTTACCCTATCTCTCTGTGTTCCCATTTCTTTTAAATTTTTGGCCAGGCAATTGATCACTTTCTTGTTATCTGTTCACTTATATTAATAACATTTTAAAAATATTTTGTATAGCATTTATGGATGTTTTGAGTGGGAATATTAATCCAAACTTTCTAGCCTGTCCTTACTGAAGACTTTACTAATCTTTTTAAGGCTTATTAATTTGATGAGCTAAAACTATTATCCTTACTGCTCTCTTAAAGCAATTTCTTCTGCATCTCCTCTTCATAAAAAAAAAAAATGATTCCAAGCTTTGGTCACCCAATGATTATTAATTAATACTGAAATGAACTTAGAAAGATCTCAGTAGCCTATCTGCCAAATACTACTGATCCTTCCAAGCTCTGTTCAAACTACTCTTATAAGCCTATTACTACCTTGGACATTAGAAGTAGGGCCTTGAAGGAATGGAACAAATAAAAGTGAATGTTGAGGAGGAAAAGATGAATATGGAAAATGTCCATATAATATGTCACAGCTAGAGAGGGAAGACACAGACAAGAAGTTACAGTTTGGAGCTCTGGACAACTTCTGAGGAAAGTTAAAGATACCTGAGAAAATTTTGATTGGTTTTGGTAGTCATACGCCCCATTATTTCTTATTTACATTATAAATAGTGGTAGGTGCTTACCTGTCAGAAATCTGCAGACTCCATCATTTTGTTATCCTCAAATCACAGAAGAAAAAAGAGCATTTGTTTGGCTAGGCTTTGTCTTCTTTTCTTCTTCTTCTTGTAACCCAAGTGTGGGAAATCTGAGATATACAATTTAGATCTTATTCTTCTTGACTCAGATTAATACTCTTTTTTCCATGAAACCTCCTTGGTCACTCTGGTCCATAATGGTTCTGATGGTGTTATATCTACAAAATTCTGTTGGATACTCGTCTTCTGTGAGTAAGTATATGAGTTTTCAAAGAATAATAAATGTTTTCTGTTTCTTCTTTATATTCTACATTGCCCATCAGAATGCTGGGAATATAATTCATTCTAGCTAGACATATTGATATTTCCTATCTTATTCTATTTGTTCTGTTTTGTTCTTCTACTATTTGGATACTAGCAGGCCCATGAGATGGAGAGCTCAAAGCACATATAGGCATATGACTGTTAAAGCATTGTTATTTTCTAAGCATCTTCCAAGTAATTCATTTTCTTTGATATCTTGATTGGAAAAAAAACTAATTTCAATTGGATATTGAAACTAATGCTTCTAAGAGTCTGTCTTTATTTATAGCCATAGTGAGTTAGAAGTCAGCTGCTGTCTCCATGATTCTTATTTCTAGCCCTCAGTTTAACATAGGCTTAGTTATTCTCAAGGAGCTGTACCCTAAGAGAGAAGTTTGTTTCTTTTGTTTCTTTTATCTGAGATGAAAAAGAACTATATATGGAAGCTGTGAACCATTTTTATATTGGATGAGGCCTGGGAGTGTCTATTTAGCTTAATTGTGCCTTAATTATGAGGCTAAGTCACCAGGGGAAGAGAATTTTGTAGACTAGATTAGACTCAGAGTGACAGTCCAAGGAAGCATAATCAAGATGAAAAATATAATCATTGTTGAATAGAGAAAAGAAAGTCTTATCTGGGAAGAGATCTGCACATGACCAATATAAGAGATAAAATAAAGATGGAAATAGGAGGCAAACTCAATAGCATATAGAAGTGAAATCAGGACAGGCAAGGTGCAAAGAGTAAGTTAAGATTAGTGCTTTATGACTAAATCTAAGAACAGAAAATAAGTGGTCTCTGGATTATAGGTTTGGGTTTATCAAGTTAAATGGGGAACCTTGGCTAAATAAATAAAAAAATGTGGCCACACTTGATAACTGCAATAAAGAAAAAAACATTGGCAGGTTATAAAAAAACATGCCTTGTTGGAAGCTGCTTAATTATAAACAGAGGCAGTTTGACAACATATAAAGAACATTGTACTGTTTTCATTTAACTTGTTCTCATATTAGTGAAATCACATGGTATTTATCTTCCTCTCTCAGACTTATTTCATTCAACATAATATCCTCTAGGTCCATCCATGTTGTTGCAAATGGTAGGATTTCATTTTTTTATGGCTGAGTAATATTCCATTGTATATATGAACCATAATTTCTTTATCCAATTGCCTATCGATGAGCACTTAAGTTGCTTCTATATCTCAGCTATTGTAAATTGTGCTGCCATGAATATTGGGGTGCATAGATCTTTATGAATTATTGCTTTGGTTTTCATTGGATAAATACCCAGAAATGCAATTGCTGGATCAAAAGATAGTTCTATGTTTAGTTTTTTGAGAAACTTCCAGACTGTTCTTCATAGTAACTGTACCAATTGGCATTCCCACCAACCATGTATGAGGGTTCTCTTTTCTCCACACCCTCACCAACACTTGTTGTTTTTTTTATTTATTGATAATAGCTATCTTGCAGGTGTGAAGTGATATCTCACTGTTGTTTTAATTTGCATTTATCTGACGATTACTAATCTTGAGCATCTTTTCATGTGTCTATTGGCCATCTGTATTTCCTCTTTGGAGAAATACCTATTCAGGTCTTCTGCCCATTTTTTAAATTGGATTCTTCATTTTTGTTGTTGTTGTTGTTGAGTCGAATGAGTACTTTAGTCATTTTGAATATTAAGCCCTTGTCAGATGCATTCAGTAAGTTGTCTTTTCGTTTTGTTGAGGGTTTCCTTTGCCACACAAAAACATTTAGTTTGATGTAGTCTCATTTGTTTTCTTTTGTTTCCCTTGCCTGAGGAAATATATCAGAAAAGAATTACTAACAGCGATATCAGAGAATTTACTGTGCATGTTTTCTTCAAGAAGTTTTATGGTTTAGGTCTTAACATTTAAGTCATTAATTCATTTTGAGTTTATTCTTGATTATGGTGTAAGAAGGTGGTCCAGTTTCATTTTTTTTAATGTCTCTGTCCAGTTTTCCCAATGCCATTTGTTAAAGAGACTTTTACCCCATATATATTCTTGCCTACTATGTCATAGATTAAATGACCACGGATTTATTTCTGGGCTTTCTGTTCTACTCCATTGATCTATGTGTCTGTTTTTATGTCAGTACCATGCTGTTTTGATTTATGTAGCCTTGCAGTATAGTTTGATATCAGGAAGTATTATACCTCCAATTTTGTTCTTTCTCAAAATTGTTGTGGTTATTTGAGATCTTTTATGGTTTCATATAAATGTATGGATTATTTGTTCTAGTTCTCTGAAAAATGTCATTGGCATTTTGATATGGATTTCATTGAATCTATAGATTGCTTTGGGTAGTATGGCCATTTTAACGATGTTAATATGTTCTCTTCATAGTATGGTGTATGCTTCCATTTATTTGTTTCAGCTTCAATGTCTTGTTTTCAATGACTTATAATTTTCTGAGAACAGGTCTTTTACCTCCTTAGTTAATTTGATTCCTAGGTATTTTATTGTTTTCAATTGGATTGCTTTCTTAATTTCTCTTTCTGATAATTCATTATTGGTGTATAAAAATGCAACCGATTTCTATCTATTCATTTTGTATCCTACTACTTTACTGACTTTGTTTATCAGTTCAAACAGTTTTTAAGTGGAGTCTGTGGGGTCTCTCCATATAGTATCATGTCATATGCAAATAATGACAGTTTTACTGTTTCCTTTCCAATTTGGATGCCTTTTATTTCTCTTTCTTGACTAACTACCATCGCTAGAACTTCCAATACTATACTGAATAGAAGCGGTGAAAGTGGGACTCCTTGTCTTATTCCTGATCTTAAGGAAAATGCTTTTAACTTTTTCCCATTGAATATGATGTTAGCTGTGGTTTTGTCATATCTGGCCTTAATTATGTTGAAGTAAGTTCCCTCTTTTGCCATTTTGCTGAGATTTTTTATCATAAATGGATGCTGGATGTTGTCAAATAATTTTTCTGAATCCACTGATATGATCATATGATTTTTATCTTTCAATTTGTTAATGGAGTGTATCGCATTAATTGATTTGCAGATAGTAAACCAACCTTGCATTCTACAATTAAATTTAACTTGATCGTGGTGTATGATCTTTTTAATGTATTGCTGAATTTAGTTCACTAATATTTTGTTGAGAATTTTTGCATTAATGTTCATCAGGAATATCAACCTATAGTTTTATTTTTTGTGATATCTTTGTCCCGATATGGGATCAGGGTAATGGTGGCCTCAGAAAAAGATACAGGGAGCCTTTCCTTCTGTTAAATTTTTTGGAATAGTTTGAGAAGAATAGGCGTTAATTCTTCTTTGAGTCTTTGGTAAAATTACCTGCGAAGCCGTTCAGTAAAAACATTTAGTTTTTTGGAAGAGTTTTTATTACTGGATCGATATCATGGATGCTAATCCATAGATTAAAATTTTCTGTTTCTTCTTGACTCAGTCTTGGGAAATTGTTGGTTCCTAAGAATATATCCATTTCTTTCAGATTGCCCAATTTGTTGGCATATAATTGTCATAGTATTTTCTTATTATCCTTTATATTTCTATGGAGTCCATAATTACTTCTCCTCTTTCATTTCTGACTTTATTTATTTGAGTCCTCTCACTTTTTTCCTTAATGAATCTGGTTAAGGGTCTGTTAGTTTTATTTATCCTTTTGAAGAACCAGCTCTTGGTTTCATTGATATTTTATATTTTTTTCTAGACTCTATTTCATTTACTCCACTCTGATCATGTATTGTCTTCCTTATACTCAATTTTGGCTTTGTTTGCTGCTCTTTCCCTAGTTCTTTTAAATGTGAGGTTAAATTGTTTATGTGAGATTGTTGTTTCTTGAAGTACACCTATATTGCTATGAATTTCCCTCCTAGTACTGCTTTTGTTGTGTCCCATAGATTTTGAGTCTGTTTTCATTTTCATTTGTCTCTAGTGACCCTTTTATTTCTTCTTTGATCTAATGGTTAACCCATTCATTGTTTGGTAGCATGCTATTTAGCCTCCGTGTGTTTGTATACTTACAAGTTTTTTTCTTGTACTTGATTTCTAATATCATAACATTGTAGTCAGAGAAAACACTTGATATAAAATCAATCTTCTTAAATTTATTGAGATTTGTTTTGTGGTTTAACATGTGGTCTATCCTAGAAAATGTTCCATATGCACTTGAAAGGAGTGTATATTCTGCTACTCTGGGCTGAAGCCCTCTGAAAACATCAATTAAATCTGTCTGATCTTGTGTGTCATTTAAAGCTGCTGTTTCCTTGTTGATTTTATATCTGGTATATCTGTCCACTGATGTCAAGGGGTGTTACAGTCTCCTGTAATGAGAGTGACTACAGAAAGATGGCAGAGTGAGAGACATCTCCAGATCTCTATGACTGAAACAACAATGAGCTGAACATCTAAAACTCAACAAAAAACACCCAAACTGCACCCCAGCACATCTGAGCATGGGATCAGTGCATAAGAGCTACCACAGGTGAGAACCCTGGGAGTCGGGTGGTAGACAAGGACAAAGAAGCTGCCTCTCACAGCTGGAGCTCCCTGCAGGAGGAGGGGAAGGGAGAAGGTGCAGCAGGATCCCTGAAAAACCTGCAATAAAGAGCTGTGAACTCCACAAGGCTGGCGCAGTCCCAAGGCATCAGAGCAGAAAACAGACAAGTGGAGACAGCAGAGAAGTAGGGACAGCAGAGAAACAACAGTTGATTATTACCAGCTGCGGTTGCAAAACGCAAAGCTGAGCTGCAGCCTCCATCCCCCAACCCGGAGAGCCCCTCCCCCCATACTCTATGAGACCAAAAACCACCGGGACCCAGGAGAATCTGAGCAAATGCTACCAAAACTGTCACTAACACTAATAGGGACTGAGACTGAGGGCAACAAATGAGATTGAATATCTATAAGAAAAAAAAGGCATTATTAAGACTTTATATAAAGCAGTGATCCAAGAGGCTTAGATGCCACCTACTGAGAACCAAAAGAAAAACACCTTCTTTGCACTTCCTAATGATAAGGGGAATCATTCACGAAGAAGACATAACACTTATTAATATCTATGCTTCCAATCAGGGAGCCTCGAAATATAGAGAGACATTTATACAAATTTTCTTTCTGGAAAAAAAA